>NC_040288.1:34409834-34713428 GCF_004118075.2 Vigna unguiculata
AGAATAAAATAATGAATTTATTTTGTAAAAATGATAAAAGGGGAGCTATACGTGAAGATGAAAACAACATAAATTATATTTCTTAACCTTCACTTCTTTTAAAACATTATATTAATGATCAAATCTAATGATCCAATTGTTTGATAGAAGAGTCATTCTTTAAAGTGTTATACTAATGATCTAATCAAATGATCAAAAAATTGTATTACTTTGGTCCTTCCAAAACTTTCGACCAAGATCCACCATTGCCCGCAATAGTAGCGGAAATGAAAAGAAAAACATATTATTAAATTAAATTTATTGGTGACAGTGGCGGATCTTGACTACAAAAATTGGAGAGGCCAAAACAATATAATTATTTTATTATTATATTGAATCATTAGTATAATACTTCAAAAAATAACTCATCTAACTGAAAAATTTGATCATTAGTACAATACTTCAAAATATGTGAAGTAAAATATATCTTGTTTTCATCTTCACCAACAACTTCTCTTCTAACACTTTTAAGAATGAATCTAATGTTTTATTCTTCATCAATATACTTTTAAAAAAATTAATATTAAAAAATAATTTATCATAATCTAATGAGAAATTGAGAGTCGCAATTATTAAAAAATATATATATTAGGATTAAAAAATATATAATCAATTCACAAAATCGATTGGTTTGAAAAAACACATAGTACATTATTTTTTCTTCTTTATTCATAAAAAATGAATATACAAAGTTTATGAAATAAAAAAATGTTAATAACTATTAAAATAATAGTTCATTATCAAGTGAGACAAGAGAGTTACATTTGTTTTTCTTCAAGGAAGAAAGAAAACAAATGAGAAATGAGAAAAAAGTAATGAGTTTGTGTCTAACTTCTTTTTTTCTTCAAAAACAAAAAGAAAACATACGAGGTTGAAAGATTAGTATAAGTTTGTGAAAACCTAAAAAAACAATAAGAAATAAAATAAAAAATATCTTAATAAATATTTGTTTTAATTACTATTTTTATTTTTGTTTTCAAACATGTAAGTTGGTATTCTCAATTTAGTTTCGATTTTTAGTCGAAATTTGACTTTTTTTTTTACAAAATCAAAGACAAAAAAAATTAAACCTAAATATTTTTACTCTTTATTATATTTAATTTTATATTTTATTATTTATTAACATTAAGTATTATGCTTTATAAAAATATTAAAAAGACACGCAATTTAAATTTTTATCCAATTTTAAAATACATTACTTATAATTTAAATGAAATTCAAAATTTTAAAAATATATATATAATTAAGAAAAATTAAAAGTATATACATAATTAAAAAAATCAAAAATATTTTGCTCCAAATATAATCTGCCTGGTGAGATAAAATGCCTTATAATTGCATATATGAAATTTAGTTTTTGATTTTTTTTTAACTAATGATTCCAATTCTATATAATTGACCATCCAAGGTTTTAGTATTCAGCTTTTCCTTATAATGCAATCCTAATAACTAGAAAATAATGACATTCATAATTTATTTCACTAAGAAAAAAGTTGATGCCACATCATTGATTTAACATCTTTACTTACCTCTTACCATAAAGTTATCATAATATATAATTAACATTAATAAACTTTGAGGCAGAGATTGTTTCTGGCGAAGATATATAGAAGCCTCTTATGCAATAGCTATTTCATTCAAATTTCATATCAATACCTAATCAACAATCCATGCAACATGCCACTTCATAAAAATATATACTTTGTCTTAATTTCCTACCAACAAAATTTCCATGGCAATTATAGATATAATATTCACGATATGGATGATATGTGCATGTGACTCGTGCACGTGTCAAAAGCAAACGCCGAAATGCAAGACTTTTGGGTTGATGCCAAAAGTGACTGATAAATATCAGTAAAATACAACATCATTAACTAATTAGTAGTAAGAAACATCCAAATGGAAAGTATTACTGACAAATCAGATTATTCAATTAATGATACAGTGACCGTTAACTCTTTACAACCAATATCAGTAGCATGAAATTTCCTAAACAAGCTGCATGACCAAATAGAATATATGTTTACCATAGCTCATCAATGTGAATGTTTAGTCAAAATTGCACCCAATTATCTCCGGAGATGTAAGCTTCTACGAAACTTAATTTTCCAACCACATATCCCATGGGATGAAGACGTAATTATTGACTTTGTTATATTGACGGTGACTATTAGAAATGACACCAGGTCAGATTGGATATAGATAATGATAATGTATATTCGTAATTCGATTTATAACAAAATTATTTATCTATTATTTGTTTCGTTATTCATTAAATATTCATAGATTTTTTAAAATATGTAGATATCTGTAAATAGTTCTGAATATTTGAAAAAATATATTTTATAAATTTTTAAAATGAAATTTAAATAAAATTATAAAATATAAATTTAATTTAATATAATAAAATAAAATAAAATAAATTTTAATTTTTTACATGTTACGGATATACGTGAATATGGATAATATTATGGATAATATTTTACTCACACTCGATTCAATTATAAGTGGATATTAAAATACATGTTACCCATAGATAATAAATATCCACTGACATCGATTATCCTGCAAATTTTATTCATGAATATTTACATACACGAGTATTTTTTTCATCTAGTGACAACCAAAACATTTGTGCTTTGTCAATGATGCTTGAGAGAGAGGGCTCCATTTCTATAAAAGCTTCAACCTCATACCTTTTCATTCATCGTATACTCTTTGCTCTGCTTTTGGCTTTGAGCTTGTCCTAAAAAAAATTCAATGCCTGATCTTGTTAGGCCAAGACCCATTTGTTTGGATCGTGGTTTCAGAGGTCGTGAAGCAATCACCTTGAATATCCTGTATGTACAAGTACGTAGCGTAGCAATAGAAACCAATCCTCTGCATGTCCTCGTTGCTTTCACTTTCTTTGCTCTTCTCGGTTTTATCCAAATAAGGTATCCCCAAAATCCCACCCCATTTCAACTTCATCCAAAGACCACCATGCTCTCCATTGCTACCTTTCTTCTTTATTGCCTGGGCTTCTTGGGCACCCTCATGTTTGGTATTAGGGTTCATCACTTTGACATCCTCATGCATGTCTTTGGTTCACTCTCCTTGATTTCCTTGCTCTTGCTCTTGCTACCTGAAACTTGGGATTCGTTAGGTTTCGTTGTATACACATTGTGGTTCATCACTCTCCTGCTCTTCATCGTCATCAAAACCCGTTTAAGGGAAATATTGTTGCAGCGTCAACAGATAAGAAGGGTCGTTCGTCCACTGTTGCCAACCACTTCATGGGATTTCAATTACAATGGTGATATATATTGAGATACCCATAACTCTTTCAGAATGGATAATGATACAATGACCCTTTTATTTGACCCCCAAATGACCCGCCTACGTGGCATTGAATATTTTATTCATTTTAAAGGAAGCGGTAGCAGAAGGCGCGTGAGAGGATTAAGAGTGAATGGTGAGGTTGTGAAACACGCGCGAGAGGAAAAATGAGAAGTTAAAAAAACAGAACTTTGGTTTGCGGTTTATACTAAAGGCGAGAGGCGAGACTGCGGGCAGAGTGCGGTGACAGTGCGACGTTTGCGGCGACAGTGCGACGACAGTCCGGCGAGAGTGCGGCGAGAGTGTGGCGAGACTGCGGCGACAGCTTCGTGCGTCGACAAAAAAGCCCTAATTTGAAGTGTTCTTGTTCTGCAAATTAAAGGGTGTTGTGGTATGTTTTACTATCCTATTAGAAACACCTATTTTTGTGATGTTGTTCCGCAAATGAAACCATTATTTATGTGATGTTTGAGCGGAAATGAAACCCCATTATCTTCCCCAAACTGATGCTCTGTAAATCGTAAATGTTTTCGTGGATATTTAATTGAAAATGTGAACCGTTTTATGTAAGAAAAAATGCGAATTGTTTCGGCAGTTAGGGTCGGGTGGGTACAAAATTGGATGTGCATTTGTGTTGTTGGATGTTGGTTTCGACATTTAGGAATTGGTGGGTAGAAAAAGCAAATTGGATTTGTGTTTTTGAATATGCGTATTATAATTGCAGATCAGTTGACATGAGTGGCATCAGTGAAGGTTGTGAAGGTAGTTCAGGTTGTGAGGTTGGACATTGTAGTTGAGGTTTTGTGGTTGGAGATTTAAGTGTCCTCTTCTGACTTCATAACTGCCTTTTTGTGTTCAAGTTTTTGTACACCTAGTACTGCAAGTGTTTTTGTAGTATATAATGTTAAATTTGGACACAATCCAAAGGCCCTCAAAATAATTCCATGACCATCACTCATCACCATAAAACTTCATTAACTATACCAAATTGAACATTGACTTAAAAATAAAGTTTTGTGGTTGGAGATTTAAGTGTCCTCTTCTGACTTCATAACTGCCTTTTTGCGTTCAAGTTTTTGTACACCTAGTACTGCAAGTGTTTTTGTAGTATATAATGTTAAATTTGGACACAATCCAAAGGCCCTCAAAATAATTCCATGACCATCACTCATCACCATAAAACTTCATTAACTATACCAAATTGAACATTGACTTAAAAATAAAGTTTTCTGCTTGGAGATTTAAGTGTCCTCTTCTGACTTCATAACTGCCTTTTTGCGTTCAAGATTTTGTACACCTAGTACTGCAAGTGTTTTTGTAGTATATAATGTTAAATTTGGACACAATCCAAAGGCCCTCAAAATAATTCCATGACCATCAATCATCACCATAAAACTTCATTAACTATATCAAATTGAACATTCAATTAAAAATAAAGTTTTCTGCTTGGAGATTTAAGTGTCCTCTTCTGACTTCATAACTGCCTTTTTGCGTTCAGGTTTTTGTACACCTAGTACTGCAAGTGTTTTTGTAATATATAATGTTAAATTTGGACACAATCCAAAGGCCCTCAAAATAATTCCATGACCATCAACCATGACCATAAAACTTCATTAACTATATCAAATTGAACATTCAATTAAAAATAAAGTTTTCTTCTTCGAAATTTAAGTGCCCTTTTCTGACTTCATAAGTGCCTTGTTACGTTGGACTTTTTGTACACCAAGCACTGCAGCTTTTTTTCTAGTATACAATGACAAATTTCAATCCAAAGGCCATACAAATTTCCATGACCATCAATCATCACCATAAAACTTCATTAATTATATCAAATTCAACATTCAATTAAAAATAAAGTTTTCTTCTTCGAAATTTAAGTGCCCTTTCCTGACTTCATAAGTGCCTTGTTACGTTGGACTTTTTGTACACCAAGCACTACAGCTTTTTTTCTAGTGTACAATGACAAATTTTAATCCAAAGGCCATACAAATTTCCATGACCATCAATCATCACCATAAAACTTCATTAATTATATCAAATTCAACATTAATTAAAAATAAAGTTTTCTTCTTCGAAATTTAAGTGTCCTTTCCTGACTTCATAAGTGCCTTGTTACGTTGGACTTTTTGTACACCATGCACTGCAGCTTTTTTCTAGTATACAATGACAAAATTTAATCCAAAGGCCCTCAAAATAATTCCATGACCATCAATCATCACCATAAAACTTCATTAATTATATCAAATTCAACATTAATTAAAAATAAAGTTTTGTTCTTCGAAATTTAAGTGCCCTTTCCTGACTTCATAAGTGCCTTGTTACGTTGGACTTTTTGTACACCAAGCACTGCAGCTTTTTTTCTAGTATACAATGACAAATTTTAATCCAAAGGCCATACAAATTTCCATGACCATCAATCATCACCATAAAACTTCATTAATTATATCAAATTCAACATTAATTATATCAAATTCAACATTCAATTAAAAATAAAGTTTTCTTCTTCGAAATTTAAGTGCCCTTTCCTGACTTCATAAGTGCCTTGTTACGTTGGACTTTTTGTACACCAAGCACTACAGCTTTTTTTCTAGTGTACAATGACAAATTTTAATCCAAAGGCCATACAAATTTCCATGACCATCAATCATCACCATAAAACTTCATTAATTATATCAAATTCAACATTCAATTAAAAATAAAGTTTTCTTCTTCGAAATTTAAGTGTCCTTTCCTGACTTCATAAGTGCCTTGTTACGTTGGACTTTTTGTACACCAAGCACTGCAGCTTTTTTTTCTAGTATACAATGACAAATTTTAATCCAAAGGCCCTCAAAATAATTCCATGACCATCAACCATGACTATAAAACTTCATTAACTATATCAAATTGAACATTCAATTGAAAATAAAGTTTTCTTCTTCGAAATTTAAGTGCCCTTTTCTGACTTCATAAGTGCCTTGTTACGTTGGACTTTTTGTACACCAACCACTGCAGCTTTTTTTTCTAGTATACAATGACAAATTTTAATCCAAAGGCCCTAAAAATAATTCCATGACCATCAACCATGACCATAAAACTTCACTAACTATATGAAATTGAACATTCAATTAAAAATAAAGTTTTCTTCTTCGAAATTTAAGTGCCCTTTTCAAACTTCATAAGTGCCTTGTTACGTTGGACTTTTTGTACACCAACCACTGCAGCTTTTTTTCTAGTATACAATGACAAATTTGAATCCAAAGGCCATACAAAATAATTCCATGACCATCAATCATCACCATAAAACTTCATTAACTATATCAAATTCAACATTCAATTAAAAATAAAGTTTTCTTCTTCGAAATTTAAGTGCCCTTTTCGGACTTCATAAGTGGCTTGTTACGTTGGCGTTTTTGTACACCAAGCACTGCAGCTGTTTTTCTAGTATACAATGATAAATTTTGTGTTTTTGTACAGGCAGTACTGCAAGTTTACTAAAACAATCCAAAATAGCATGTGATCATTATTGTATCTGTCAATCTACAAACTACATATTAACTCCAACAAATGATTAAACAATATATACAATTGTGCCAACATAACTGACTTTGTCAACCTGAATCTAACTATCCCTATTATCCCTATGTAAAATTGTCTCAAAAATCCTCTTATGGCATTCTAACTTCTACTCTTTCCAGCCATGATTCATCAACAACCTATCAAAATTTATTAATAATACAATAAGGAATAACAACAAAAGAAATTCAACAAAAAATACACTTCACAACATGCTAAGTAAAAAAAAACCACATTAAATCTTCGAAAAGGGGTTTTCCACCATAACCTACCGGAGAAATGTTCGTTCCGCCAATGACCTTAATCAACCAACAAGAGAGCGCCCAACCAATGAATCGAACGCTACCCACCAGTTTTCGCGGAAGCCGCCGCCTCCAACAACCCAAACCACTCTCCACACCTCCGCTATCCGCTTCCACTGCGACCCACAACACCAACCTTTATGGAACGATAGGCTTTTTGGGAAGACAAAGCTTCGCATGAATAGGTTTCTGGAAGCTCGTGCGTCTCTGGTCGAAGAAGAAAGTGGAGGGGAAGAAACGACGGAAGGTCGAAGAAGAAAGTGCAGGGGAAGAAACGAGGGAACTTGCGAATGAATGTGTTTTTTTAAAAACTTAACCCAATGCATAGCGCGTGCAAATCACGCCAACTATCCCTTCTCGCTGCCTTCTGCTACCGCTTCCTTTAAAATGAATAAAATATTCAATGCCACGTAGGCGGGTCATTTGGGGGTCAAATAAAAGGGTCATTGTATCATTATCCCTTTCAGAATAGCCTGTGATGTGATATAAATATATCTTTCTATATCTATATCTATAAATCTATCTATCTATATATATATTATATGAATATATTTTTCCTTTAGTTTTACTGAAATATTCATATTATGAGAAGATTATTATTATAATAAAATTATTAAATATTATTTCAGTGATCTTTCTTCTCTCGGTTAACTGCTTCACCCATATTTGTACATCTCAATGATCCATTTGCTCTTTTTAAAGATGATTCAGTGTCTTGTTGTATTATTTTGATTTCTTAGTGCATGTCTTTGTTGAGTGTTTTGTTGAAAATACATATTGGAAATGGCCGTCCTTTAAAGTTTTTTTTTTTTGTTAAATATACTTTAGTCCATGAATTTTGATTTCATTTTGAAATTCATTTTTATATGATATATTTTGATCTTTCAACTTTAAAAATTAATAGATATAGTTATTTTAACCTAATTACATCAATTGTTTTATATATCAATCATATCTTTTAACTGATATTAAAGTAAAAATGTGTTAAACGAAATAAACAACTCAAATATTAACATGAATTACATTTAACAGGTAAAAAAAATTTAATGTTAATGTAATTATGTTGAAAGAATCATATCAATTTTTTTTGAAGTTTAAAAATTAAAATATATTAAAATTTTGGAAAAAATAACTAATTCTAATTTCGCATTTAAAGTTTAAAATATATTTCACATTTTTTTATGTGAAAAATAGATGTCCTCTAAAGTCATGTAACATTTCCATTAACGAGTCTCATGTCAAGGACATAGGAAATTTGATATTGGTTATATCATTTTTTAAAACTATTTTATGTTGTTGATCTGTTTTATTTTCTGAAATAAAAGTGAAATCAGTTTGTCCTTAAAGAGTCAATTTAGTAATAATGTTGTCAGCTTTTTATTTCATTGAAATATTACATTTAGATTACTAGATATCAGGAAAATTCTTAGAGATATAAGAAAGATTCTTAGAGGAGACATTCCACAAACCGCAGTCCAATGTTAAATTGACCTAAAACAACAACACAAATAAAGACTTAAAAGTCATTTTTACTTAAAAATTATTTAAGAAAACACAAAAAGTCAACATTGGTTGCTTCTACTTTTACATGTTTAGGATGGTTCACGTATGTGACATTCCCAGTTAACATTCGTGTTAACTAAAAAAGGATTAGACTCCTGAGATACACTACAAAAGTTACATACACTAATTTGACATTATTTATGTGAATTTTAGGTAATAATTATGCTAATTTAGCCAATGCACCGGTTTAACCAAAATGTTTTGATCCTGAAAAAATATTTAAGGATGCCATATGTCTCTATCATCTTCACTCACTCCTTTAGAGTAGTATGATACACTCACTCCTGAAAAAATAATTATGACTCTTGTGTGATACATGATTTGGAAACACGTTGAGAAAATTGATTTTATTTGATGTGGGAAAATCAATTTTGATTGATGGAGAAATTAGAAAGAGTTATTTCTTTTTTATGTGAATTTTGTATCTACAATCAATTTTAGAAATTGATTTTGAGTACTTGCAAACAATTTTATTAACCATCAATTGATTTTAGAAATTGATTTTGACTGTTTCTACAAACATGCACACACATGTCTAATTGAGACCCTTAACACAAAATTTGAGTTATGTAACCAAACCAATTACTTCAATTTATTTAATCAATTAGATTTGGTCAACATTGACAAATATATTAATAATTCATTATTCCTGTTATCAGTGATCATTATAGATATTTCACATGGCTTTTTAATTGTTATATAGTATTACAATTGATTTCAAAAATGAATTTAACCATAAGTATAATCAATGTGTTATCACTACTAGAATTTTTCATATTATATAAAATTTGTAAAAAATGACTTTTTATTTTTATTTATTGTTTTAAAAAAATTAATTGATAGATAATTCTTTCGTAAATAATTATTTTTTTATAAAATTATAAAATTCACAAATATTTTCTATAATTTTTCTTTTAAAAAAATATTTTATACAAAATATTTTATAAAAAATTAGCGACAATTTCTTAAAACTTTTTATAATAAAATTTGTAAATATTTTATAAAAAAATTAAAATAAAATTGGTAGAAAATATTAATTTTTTTATAGGATGCAGTAAAAAAAACTCATAAATACGGTATGAAGGTGTATGGAATGATGCACCATAAAAAGGTGCATGTTTATCATTTAAAAAAAAAAGTATATTGTATTTCTTTTTTATCGTCATGGTTGCTTCTCTAACTTATACATTACCATTATAGATAGTAAACACGTGCTAAAACTTTTCTAAGGACAAAAAAGTCAATAATGTTTTAAAAAATAAAATTTGAAAGATATATCAACAACTACTTAAAAGAACTAAAAGAATTTCAGAAACCTAATAACATAACAAATTTAGGGATGAAAAAAATTGAAAAATAAAATCCATACTATTTTCACTAATTTATTTTTATATGTAAATGTTCAATTTTTATAGTATTTTATTTCCACAAATCATAACGAAATTAAGAAAGTTATCATTATATATTTTATACTACACTACAAACCTATAAATCAAATATCTTTATCTCAATAGTCTTCCTTGAGTTGTTAAATGGCTGAACATTCTCAATTTGTCTAATAATCTTCCAAAATCTTGGTTTGTCACAACTTTGATAAAAATATCATCAAGTTGATCTTTAGATAGAATATTTGAAAAATTTACAATATTTTTTATCAATATTTTCCTTAAGAAAAAACTATCAACCTCCACAAGCTTCATATTAGATACGATTGTGAGAATATATATCACAACTTTATTATCACAATACAATTAAATTATATGTATATGTACATACCTAGATCCTAGAGAAGTAATTTGAGTTGGAAACCTTCACAAAGTCCAAGAATCATTCCTTTAAGTTTAACTTGTACACTGGATTTATCCACAAATTTATGCTTCATGCTTCTCCATGTGACAAGGTTACCTCCTACAAATGTGATTCAGAAGTTAATATTCTATCATTAACGATACCTACCCAATCTAAATCAATATAAATCATCACATATTTGTAGTTAGAGTTTAGGATTTAAAGTTTAGAGTTTAGCAACTTTTCTGTACCTAAAATTCATTTTGTAACATCCATGTGTTTTTCATCTGGATTGCGCATGAAGCAACTAGTCACATAAAAAGCATTTTCTAAATTTGGTTTGTTGTGAGAGATACACCAATCTCTATGTCTCTCATATCTCCCCTCTTTATCCTAGTTTTTTTATTTTAAAAATTCAATCCTATTTTTGTTGGGAGAGAAAATTACTTGATTTTGATCTTGAAACCTCCATTCCAAGAAAGTGTTTCAAAGGTCTAAGATCTTTCATGTCTAATTCCTTCTCCAGGTACTCTTTTAGTGTCTTGCATTCGACTATATCATCTTTTGTAACTATCATATCATCAAAATAAGCATTCAGAATTGTAATATTTTTTTTTTCTTTAGAAACAAGTTATGATTTTGGTAGTTATGATTCTGGTGATTGTTTTAGTTTATATAATGACTTTTTCAACTTACACTCCTTTTTGTTTTGAGTATCCAAATCCCACATCTTTCAAGTACTAAACTTCTTTAGACAACTCTACATGTAAGAAAATATTTTTCACATCAAATTGTTGTAAAGACCAATCAAGGTTTACAACTAGAGACAACAATACTAATTGTGCTACTTTTGGTTAGAGGAGAAAATGTTTCAATGTAACTTATTCCATATGCTTGTCTATATCGCTTTGCCACTAATACATTACTTTGGTTTATCTCAATTGCACCATTTGCATTAAAATTTACAACACACATTCATCGACATCTTATTTGTTTCTTTCTATCTCGACAATCTACCAAATCTCATGTTTTATTCCTTTGCAAGGATCTCATTTCCTCATTCATAACATCATTCCACCTAGAGTCAACTAAAACTTTTTGCACACTACGAGGAATAGATACAAATGAAATTTACTTATAAATGTGATATTTGAATTAGAGAAATTTTGGTTACAAGCATAATTACTCATAGGACATTTCAACTATACGAGACAATTTATTTCTTTTACGCTTATATAAGTGAACATAAGTAACATAACAACTTTGTGTATGAATTCAAAAATTTTGGGACTTTTAATATTGTGTTTCTGAGTGATTGACGAGGTGTTTTATACTCAAGAGACTTAGACAATGTTCAATTAATAAACTATTTTACATATGTGAGAGCTTATCTCCAATATAATGTTGGCATGTGAGCTCTAATTAGTGCAATTCGGACCACCTAAGATAAATATGATTTTTTTTTTATCCTGCCACTCCATTTTGGTGTGGAGTACACAAAATATGTGATGAACAATTTCTTTCAGGCTTAATACCTCTTTTGGTCTTAATAGATTTTTCCTCTTACAAAAACACAAATTAATTAATATGCTTGGTCATTGTCCTCTAACGATGTTAATGTTGATCTAACAGAATTGACCACATTGACTCCTTTTAATAAATATTGGAACCATATTGAATAAAAAAATTGAAGAAAAACATTGAACAATTACTAGAAATACTTGGACTGAAAAAGTATCAAGTGTTCCCTCTAGTATTAAAAAAATGTTAAACTTCTGATAGCATATATTATCCCCCATTATTAATAGTACTTGAAGTTGTGCTTTGTAATCTTAATCATTTTGCAAAATTTTTAAATCATACAACATCACTTTTAGACTTTATCAAACATAACCAAGTCATTCGAGCAATAATCAATAAACCTTAAAAGTCACATTGAGTCACCCTACATTGTAACCTTGGATGGACCCATACATAAGAGTGAATGATCATAAAAGGAAGACAATTTTTAGTTGAAAGTAAAAGAAAATAAGTTTTGTGACTCTTTACATGCTCACAAACATCACACAGTACAAAGTTTAAGTGTTTATTTGATAAAATAGACTTGGAAATAATTTCTCTATGTAACCAAAAGATGCATGTCATAAACACCTAGCTCATCCGTTCCATCATAAAAAATTCTATCAAAGCATTCCAAATGTTAAGGGTGGTGTGTTAGCAAAGATAAATTTTCATGATTTTTAGCTTCAAAGACATTAGCCATCATCTTTTTACTTTTTAGTTTTGAGCGTGTAATTTTTTATATTTCACATTTTCTCTTAAAAAATGTGAAATTTAGGATGCATACCTTAAAAGGCTTCACCTTCCTACATATATAGGACAAATTTTTCGCTCTCTCTATTATGTGTATTTTCATTATTTATATCATATATATCATAATGATATTCATTAAGGATGCATACCTTAAAAGGTGTATTCATATTAAACTACCACAGAAATTAATTTCTTTGTCATCTCTCCAATTAAGATCTCCAAAAATTTAGAAAAGAAAATGAAAAATAAAATTCATTTTATACTTTTTATTCGCGTATTTTTCTATAGAGATGTTATGTTCTTATAACATTTTAATCCTGCAAAGATTATCTAAACAACATTTGATTATATAATATTTTCTACAAGTTTACTAACTAATCAAATATTTCGTATCATCAGAATATAAACACAAATCAAAAGAAAGGCTTATTATTATTATTATCAATAATTAATTAATTATAAGAAATAAAAAATGGTCTAGCCAATTTGTTATAATTTTTAGGGTCCGGAATTGGTTTTTTTTTTTTTTAAAGTATGCACACTGGTCCAAAAATTTTCAGAGTAGAAATGGGTCAAAAAATAACAGACCCATTTGTATGGGCTTAAACAGACTAGGGTTTTGTGGACCGCTCTGCATCTAACATATGATTAACAAGGGATGTGCATGAGAGATAACAATTCAATAAATGCCGCACTTTAAGATTATAAATTATAAGGGAAACCATACAAAACAAGAATTGAAATAAGATTTAAGAATAAAATTGTGTATTATTCTTCAAAGGGATAAAAAATATAAATCACAACGGTTTATAAGAGATCACAATTAATAACTTGAGTTTTTTTAATGAAAAAGTTCCATGAAATATATATTTAATAATCAAATGTTGTTTAAAAGGCTTAATTATATACTAATTACATCAACCTTTCCAGTTTACAGGAATGAATTAGTAATTACAATATATGCAGGTTAGTAAAATGTATATAGGTAAAAAAATTGCTAATAACTGTTGAATTAAATTTAGTTAAAATATTAATAACTTGTTTTCACGTGTAATAATCCAATATAGACATTATCTTAAAGATGTTACTTTATTTCTAAAATTATTTTCTTTTATTTTATGTATTTAGAAATTATTATTTTGAATAATTATTTAAAAAAAATTCTAAAAACTTATGTATTAATCTGTGGCAATGAGAATGATTCAACTACCGGTTTTGGTCCAACCTAACGTGCAAATCAGAAAATAAGTTTGCATTAGTTGGCCAAATTATTAAGCCAATCACTTAAAACTATAATAAACACAAAAACAAAACAAAAATAATTGTATTAATCATGCACACAATGAGTGAACATTTTGATGTTATTATTGTGTCATAAACAACATAAGAAATTAACATTTTCTTCTTCTATAATTGCAATATGTTTGCTAGAAAGTGAAATAACAAGTACTAATTATAATTAACCTATGTCATTGAATCGCAAAAGCAAGAAGAATATTTGACTCTATAGATCTCCATTTATTTTACCTATGTACGAATATATGCATCGTATACAAATTCTTAAGTTTTTATTTACCAATACTTTCTCCCCACATAACACATATTCTTGAGAGATAATCGTAATTGAATTTCATAAAATTATTATAAGATACAAACGTAATATTTTTAATCTGATAAAATCACGAGTATTATACATTTTTTCTGTCTATACCATTTCTATTGAACTCAACTGAAAATTGAAGAAAATTGTTATAATTTAAAACAAACAAGCCCACACCTCTTTTACAAGTTTCCGTATCAGTAATTATTGGGATTTTTAGGCCTTTTAAAATATGAGAGATATGAGAGATATATGTGATATGTTATACGGAGGAACATATTTTTGTATTTCATTGACATACCCTATATATAGAGCAAAATATAACAAAATATAAGTATAAAATATTTAGAATATCTCACTCCTAATCTAAAATAATAACTAATTTCCTAAAACTGAAATATATCTCTAAACCTGAAATATTTTCTAAAAACTAATTTAAATAAAAAAAGATATTAAGTAATATTCTCAACATTCCTCTCTACTTAATATCTGTTTATTTAAATTTTATATCTTCATATTTGATTCTCCATCTTTTAATGCTTGATTTTCTCCTCTTTTTGTACTTGCAATATTTGTTTTTCTCTTTCTTTCATGGCATCACATCTTTCTTCAATTTGGCATCATTCTTCATATTTCTTCTTATATCAGCATCATCTTCTTTTTCTTTGTTCGGTGTGGATTTCATTGCATTGGACCTTTTGTGAATATTAGAATGTGAACCTCCATCTACTTTCTTCACTTGGACATCTACTTTCTTCCAGATATATTTATCTTCTAATTTTGATCCTTCTTTCATACTCACTTTATTTGTAGCAAATTCCTCCTTCATAAAATCCAGCGCAAATCTTTTGTCTTTCATGTGGACTTTGAATACCTCTATGTTGTTAGTATTTTTTATCACACATATTTTATTTTCAAAGGAGACTTTACAACCTTTCTCTAACAATTGAGCAACACTTAACAAATTCTGGGTAATCTCAGGAACATATAAGACATCAAAAATTAATTTGATACCTGAATGAGTTTTAATTGAAACTGTTCCTGTACCTTTAACAGCAAGTTGTTCTCCATTCCCAATTCTTACCTTGGAAATATTTGACTTATTGAGCTCCTTGAAAATTTCTCTATCATGAGTCATGTGGTTTGTGCAACCACTATCTATAATCCAATCTTTTGTAGATTCGTTGGTTGTGACACATGATGTTGTAAGAAGTAGATCCTCCTCTAATTTATCCTCATTTATTCTCCACAATCTAAACAACTTCTTCAGAATCTTTAGATTTGCATACCTTTTCCACATGTCCCAATTGACCGCATTTGTGACATTTGCATCTGGCCTCCACCAACACCAGTTGGGTTGATGACCTTTTCTCTTGCAATGGGGACAAGATGGAAAAACATGTGTGTTGTTGTATATGCTCCTTCTATTTTTCTTGACTATGAGAGCATTATCTTCCGTGTAATTTAAATTACCTTCAACCGCCTTATGATCTTCTCTCATCAATCTTCATTGTTCTTGTGCTTGCAAGGCATGTATCACCTCTGTAAAGGTGATTATAGATAAATATTTTGTGTTTTCTAAGGAAGCAATAGATGCCTCATATCTTTCCAGCACCGTCACCAGAATTTTCTCAACGAGTCTGGAATCTGAAAACTCTTTTCCCAACAATTTTATGTTGTTGGCAATACCCAACAATTTGTTTGAGTATTCTTTAATCGTTTCCGACTCTTTCATTCTTTGCATCTCGAACTCCCTTATCAAGTTCAACACTTTCATGCCTCGAATCTCCTCGTTCCCTTCATATTTTGCTTTCAAGTATTCCCGGATTTCTTTGGAGACTTTAGAGTCATGATCCTGGTCATAATCATTTGTGAAACACCTGCAAACAAGCATGATTTTGCCTTTGCCTTTCTTGTTTTCTTTTCTTTATGCGCTTTCATTTGATACCAATGGCTCTTGATACTAGTTGTTGAGATTTTTAGGGCTTTTGAAATATGAGAGATATGAGATATATGAGAGATATATGTGATATGTTATACGGACGAAAATATTTTTGTATTTCATTGACATACCCTATATATAGAGCAAAATATCAAGTATAAAATATTTAGAATATCTCACTCCTAATCTAAAATAATAACTAATTTCCTAAAACTGAAATATATTTCTATACCTAAAATATTTTTTTAAAACTAATTCAAATAAAAAAAGATATTAAGTAATATTCTCAACAATAATATACTATTCAAAAGTCAAAATAATATGCTATTCAAAACACAACTTAGTTACGCACCTCAAATTCAATATTTTAACTCTCCAAAAGTTCTTTACCTCTACTTAAAACGCTTAATGACCAATACCAACCAGTTGTTGAATCTTCACTGGACAATATAGCCTTCACTCTTGGTGTTCAAATTAAAGAGCCGCAGTTGAAAAGCATATCTTAAACATCAATAAAGCCTCCTAGAACATGCCTCCCAGAACTTGCATCAGGCAAATAGAGAAAGCAAGAATGACACAAAATCAATCGAATTTAATCATCCCAACACACAAAGCAAAGAAACCTTAATAGGAAAAACCCAAAAGGAAGAGAGGTATAAGGAGTTACTGGGAATTGAAAATGGAAATCGAAACCTCTTTGCTCCCCTTGTTGGCTCGTGGGGTGACTGGAACGGAGAAGCGAGAGTGTTGCTGGAAGGGGCTTTGAAGGTGAGCGCAAAGGTGCTGCACTCAGACCAATGCAGTGTGCGATAGGTCGTGGAAGAGTGCAAAATGACTTGAAGAAACCCTTACCGATACTAATGATTTTAACGTGTATAAGTTGTAATTAAGCTTAATTACTAATTTGGTCTCAAATTAGAGAGGACAAAATTGAATCATTTTAAAAACTTGGAGGACTAAATTGAATCAAAATTGTAAATAGAGGGACTAAATTGAAAACAACCAATGTTAGTTTGACACGTGGCACAATCATAACCTGCACAATCATAACCTACCACATGGCACTTTTTTTTAATTAAAAAAATTAAAATTAAAAAAAATTATTAAGTTGACATGTGACACAACTATGACGTGACACATGGCAGTTTAATTTCTTTTTAAAATATAATAAAAAATTTTAAAAATTGAAAATTTTACAAAATGACACGTGACATGTACGGATACAGTGTTAACGTCAACTTAGCGGTATGGACCAAATTGAATCTTTTTAAAAATTTAAAAGACTAAATTGAACCAAAAATAATAAGGAGACTAAAGGAATCAAATCAACAAATTAAAAGACCAAATTGGTAATTAAACCTATATTTTAAAAACGGACAGATTTCTTCTTAATTATGTGATCAGGTTTTAAAGTTAGAGAATGTTATTTTAGGTTTGGAATAAACCACCTTAAGAAGTACTATTTACTGAATCTGGGTAATATAGTATTTTTTTTTCTACAATTTTAATTTTATTATCAAGTATTTGGCGTGCTTTTATTTTATTATTTTCTAGTTATCATTAATATTATTATTGGAATTGGCTTTAACTGATAATTTTTTTTTTTTGTCAATTAGGTTTATAGAAAGAGGAGAATTTTGGAGTTCTTAATATTCTACTACATATTTTAATCCCAACAATAATTTTTTCAAGAGTTTTTATTTTGTACGAAGAAGATAGGGAAAAGCACATGAATAAAATTGATGAAAAATGTGCTTCTAATTAATATAAATATTAAAAAGTATATATTTAGTACATTTGTCGGTCGATTGATGATGATAATAGAGAGATACGCATGCTCAAGCATTTATGGACCACCTTCAACCTTCAACGTTGCCATATCAATATCACATAACAATATAAACATTGCTATCTTTTCATAAATCATTTAAACACTTTTCACAAATTATGAATAAACTTTATTTTAGATAAATGTTGAGTTTAATCAAGAAACTCAAATTATTTCTTCTTAGTCTTAGTTGGATATAATTTAAATGAAATTAAATTTCTATCAAAATTTAAAGCTAAAAACGTAATAAATACAATGATATTTTAATGAATTTGGATTCTATGCTATTTTGTTGTGTGTTATTTTTTTACTGTGTTTTTATAATACGTTGATTACCACTAATTTTAATATTTTAAAATATATTAAAAAAATATTTAAAATATCAGTACAATTTATCTTTAATGTTTAGGGAAATACAAAATCAAAAAAAGTAGAGAATTTGAACTCTATTTAATCCATCATGCACACTCCTGATTAAAATAACAAGCAGTTAGCATATTAATTATGTACTGATATTACTGCCATATATAACTAGTTTAAGTATATATTTTTAAATGCTTATATTGATTTTGTTTAAATTAAATTATAAGTTGTATTTTGGTGTATAACATGAACTTGCTTAAAAATTAGTTAGGTTAAATTTGTCATCGAATATCCAACATAAAATAAATACTTTAAAAAACAGTTGATTTGTAAGATCTCTTTAATATCACTCTATCTTTTAATTTATATACTTTTAGTTATTATTTAATTAATACTGGTGTTTATTATATTTCAATAATCTGCAAACAAATATTTTGATTAAAAAGTAAAAAAGCGTTCAAGCAAAAAAAAAAAAAAAATCTAAGTTTGTCTATTTGGTAAAAGTAAGAATTTGTTTTCTTTTAACCAAATTCTCTGGCTTCTGTTTCTTCAAATCACACCCACACAAATTATACAATTTTTTTATGCTTTTTGAAAAAAAAAAATCAAAGTTTTCTGTAATGTTCTAGAATTTACTTTGACATTCTTTCCTTTTAATGTTGTTTATGGGAATAGAAATTTTGCATAAATAGCTTTTGAACGACGCAAAAGAACTCTTAACTGAAGTTCTTGGAATGGAAGATAAGTTGTTGGAAAATTCATAATTTTATCTTTTAACCAATGGAAAGTGTCAAAGGCTAAAAAGAAAAGCCTTGTAAAATATGACAAATTTATGTTATTTAATATTTGTTAATAACTTTCAATTTAAACTGCAGATATTTTCTACTATTTTTCTTTCAGTTCTTTCTAAACTTAATTTGACTAGTAAACACTCTGATTAACTCGCATGATCGATTGATCATGGTATAGAATTCTAATTCTAGAAATATACAAGCAAATTAAATATTCAAAATATTTTTTTTTTATAATCTGTTATAATTTACCACGTTTTTAAAAATATTTTAATATTTTAAATATTCAAAATATTTTAAAAAGTTAAAAAAAAAATGAATATCATATTCTACCAAATTTTTATTACATATCCTTGAAGAAAATGAAGGTTGAGTTAAATTTTGGGTAGGGGTGGCTAAGCTTGGAGGCTTCACCAGCAAGTCAAAATCTCACCTGCTATTACTTTTATATTTCTTTCTCTTTTCTTTTTCAAGGGCCTACAACTTTCCACAACAACAATCAAATACTGTCCTCTTTAAATTCACATTTTTTTTTATATTTTTATTTTTATGGACATCAAATAGCTGACACATCATTCTTTTAGATTTTGTAAATATTTATAAACAGATAAATACTATAATTTTCTTGTAGGTGTAAACTTGTACGACAATTTACTATCGAAGTATCAAATTGAGTTTAGGAACGACAACATTATATATATTTCAGTTTTTTTATTAACAAAAATTAAATTAAACTGTGTCTCTTTTAATATGGTTTCCTGAACATTCTTAAATTTTCAGTTAATCAAATTAATCTTACTGAAATTACCTGACGGTTCTAGTATTTTAAATTGAAAAATCATTATTAAAAAGAGAACTTTACTTAGTATTATAAATAGTTTTACATATATATATTAACATGCAATGTAATTCAGAAGACGGAATAATTACCTATAATTCTTTTAGTTTATGTCTGAATCTCTAATTTGTTTAACGGTGATTATGTCATGTTGATTTCATTACAAATATGTTTTACCAAAAAAACATCCTAATTGATTATCAATATATTGCAATATCATATATTTTTAGGATTAAAGGTTTATTTGACAATACTTTTTTGATTTGGACCAAATACTCGATGAGTTATCCAATAAATACTAATTACTTTTTTCACTTTAAAATTTTAAAATTTTCTAAGTTAAAATATTTTTTATTTTATTTTTATACTCAATTAAATTTTAAATTTGTAATAAATTTTCATATTTTGGTGGTATATTAAGTCTTCCAAAATTATATAGTTGAAAAGTTTAATTTTTGTATTAAATGAATAATTTTGGTCGGTTGTCGTTATTTTGTAGTTTTATAATTTAATTTCACTTATGACACATTTTTCATCACCAATATCAACACCATACCTATTCATTCTCTCTTTTTACAATTGAACAACAATAAATTCTTAACCTTATCTTTGATATTTTAAATGAAAAAATTTATGATCACCTCTTAATGAGAACCAATAAAATGAGTTTTCAATAAAGGTCAGGATCCTTCAATGACATCATTGCACAAGTCAACAATGAGTGAAATCGTGCTTTTCTTCTTAAAATTTAAAGCATTCAAAATGTTGTCACATTTTTTACCTTAGCGCTATAAAGAACTACGTGAAGAAAACAATCAATCCTTAACCTCATCCTCGATATCTTAAATGAAAAAATTTATGATCACCTCTTAATCTTAATGAGAACCAATAAAATGAGTTTTCAAAAAAGGTCAGGATCCTTCAATGACATCATTGCACAAGTCAACAATGAGTGAAATCATGCTTTTCTTCTTAAAATTTAAAGCATTCAAAATGTTGTCACATTTTTTACCTTAGCGCTATAAAGAACTACGTGAAGGAAACAATAAATCCTTAACCTCATCCTCGATATCTTAAATGAAAAAATTTATGATCACCTCTTAATGAGAACCAATAAAATGAGTTTTCAAAAAAGGTCAGGATCCTTCAATAACATTATTGTACAAGTCAACAATGAATGAAATCGTGATTCTTCTTAAAATTTAAAGCATTCAAAATGTTGTCACATTTTTTACCTTAGCGCTATAACAAACTACATGAAGGAATTGAATTCGAGTCTTACACGCTTTGCAATAGGTAAACATTATAAAAATATGAAGAAGATGAAGACTAAATTGAAAAATGAGAAAGTGAAAGATCATAAAACTACAACATGGTTCGGAGGTTGGGAGGAAGAAGTCCAATGAGAGCATTATCTTTTACACTAATGTATGACAAAGAAATAAATTACAATAATCGAAGATAAAATTTCATAAAATTCATTTTCAATGTAGTTATGAGGGTGGAAGGAAGTAATACATAGAAAACATTACCCACTACATTATGGTAAGATGTGTCAAAGAAAAATAATTCACAATAGTCAAAGATATGATTCCAAAAATGAATTAAAATTTAACCAAAATAATAAAGATTCTAATGCAAATTTTCTTCATATATATATATATATATATATATATATATATAATTATCAAATTATAAAATAATAAATGATATAAACTAAATAAGGTGACAATAGTATAACATCCACATCACCTGATTAACAAAGAAAATTAAACTACTAAAAACTATATTTTGTTTATACAATCACAGTTTAAAAGGAATTCTACTTAAAACTCAACTAAACCTAATTTTGTTTGTATGTAATCTTTATCAAATATTAAATTGTAACGTTTAATGTTTTAATTTAAACTTTGTAAAAATTTAAAATTAAGTAAATAAATACTAAAAGTAACATAACTAATTATGTTTATAAAACTAAAATATGTAATAAAATATGTAACATAACTAAAATATGTTTATAAAACTAATAATTTTAAAAGCAAATTACTATTTGAATACTATATTGAACATTTTATTTTTATTCATACCGACTTGTAAAATACTTTAACTATTGATATTAAAATATATATACTCAAAGATTTCTTAAACATTTGATCTGGGAATGAGAAATAAAAGAATTTGGTCTTTACTTCTGATAAGTATGATTCATTTGGTCCCGAGATCCACAGCATTCATCTGCATATTTTCTCTCTCTCACCAATCTATCACTATCTTCCTCTCATTTTCTGTTATCATCATCATTTCTTATGATTTTAAGTTTTTTTTTTTCAATTTTTTTCTTTTCCTTTTCACCAATTACATTAAATTACAAATTATCAAAAAGTTTACAACGTCAGAAAGGACTACACATCATTTTACACCTGCTCTATAAAAACAACCACATTCATATAAATACTTCTTCAACTGGTCTCATCTTTCGTTCTCTGACACTTGTTTCTCCAAACCTACCTTTCCATCTTTTCCATCAGACCATTATTAGATACCCTCTTCACCACTCTCTGCATCTGCACATTTTTTTTTTCTCTCCTTCTCTTAAAAATATTAGCTTTTCTCTCTTCTTTGGTCTGCACAAAATTGCATAGTTTTTAAAAAAATGAAGGTATGTTTCACACTTGCCAAGTTTGGTTCTTTTCTGCTCTTCTTTATTTTGCTTATTCGTTTTCTAAAAATGGTTAATTTTCTTCTCTTAACTTTTGACTCAGAACTGAATTCATTGTTGATTCTCCATGAGCTTTATGTCTTCCCCCTTTTTCCCTTTTTCCTTTTCACAGCCTCTGTTTTATCCCCTTTTTCTCCAGATTCAAAGATCTGGGTGACCTTAAATGATTTTTGATACTGTCTTCATCAGATTCCTGGATTTGAATTTAGTTTGGAAATCTGGGTCTGGTTTAGATCACATGTTTTCTTATGTATAATAAGCTTTTTGCTTGATACAGAAACTTTTGTTTCAAGTGCTTCACATTTATTTTTGTTTGTTCAAGAAACATTCTTTCAGTGATTCATTATAATAGAATATGGGCTGAAACAATTTATTATTTTGGTTACAGAAGTTTGTACTCAAGTTGGATTTGCATGATGACAAGGAAAAGCAGAAGGCCTTGAAAACAGTTTCAACTCTTTCAGGTACTAAATAGTATTTTTTTTGTTGTAGTTGATGATGTTGTTCACTTTGCTTGTTTTGTTTTGGATGTTCCTCCACTATTTTTTTATTATTTTAAATTATCATTCTATCATCTTGAAAAATGGATTATTTCGAATCAGTCAACAGGACAGTGGTAGAAGGCTGCACGTCTCTTATTATACTAGTGTCTTTTGTATCTAAAATGCTTTAATATTTAATTTTATTGGTTTTGGATGAAACATAACAAAAAGCTATAGAGAAAATACTAATAGTAAGATGTCTATGTTCTTAAATTTGTCATGTATATTTATTTATTCTAACTAGTTTATATTAAGCATAAATATCTTATATTCTGGTATTCTGTAAAAGAATGGTGCCTTTTGGGACCAATTGGAAGTTATTGATTATTTTCCTGACATCTTACCTATAAACATAAACACTAAGATGTTCCACCTAATTCTCAACAAAACATGTTTAATGCAAAACATTGGTCTAAAATTACTTGATATGGCATAACATTAAACTTCATTTTCTGTAGTTGTTTGGAATCGATCATCGATCATCTAGGTCTGCTGTAATAGCTGTTTAACAAATTCTCCACAGGCTATGTTAAACCAGAATTGCAATGACCTTTTGAAACTTTTTTGTGAACAGAACTTTTCTATACAGCACAAGGAAACATTTATATATATATTTGCATCAAGCAATTTGCATTATAGTTTGTATTGAATTCCTGTCAAAGATTGTTAGTTTTGGCTTGACCATTTGGCATCTTTCACATTTGATGTTTCTACCTTTTGAGAGAAACATTTGTTGTGCTTGTGAAGTTATGTTTTGAATGAAAAAAGTGGTAATGATGAGGTTGTGCAACATGTTAGGAATTGATGCCATTGCCATGAACATGAAGGAGAAGAAGTTAACAGTGATAGGAACAGTAGATCCGGTGAGTGTTGTGAGCAAACTGAGGAAATACTGGCAGACAGACATAGTGGAAGTAGGACCAGTGAAGGAGCCAGAGAAGAAAGAGGATGCAAAGAAAGGAGAGGCGAAGAAGGAGGGAGAGAAGAAAGAGGAGCAGAAGAAGGAGGGAGAGAAGAAAGAAGAAGGAAAAAAGATGAAAAGAAGGAAGATGAGAAAAAGAAAGAGCCAATCCCAGATCCTGTTTTGGAATGGGTCAAGGCTCAAAGAGCAGCATATAACCCCTACATGACCACACACTACTATGCTCCGAGCATAGAAGAGAATCCCAATGCATGTGTCATTTGTTGAAAGAAAGGAAAATTTGGATGCAATTTAATAGGTGGGTTTGGTGTTGCTCTTCTGTTAGAACTTGAAATTTTCATTTGATCAAACTTCAATTCTGATCGAATAAGCAATATCAGAAACACCTAGAGAACTGTATGTAAGTTTTGTCAAGTGTTAATTAAATAGTATAATCTGTCCAGACACAAGGGAAGGACACACTTCTTCATCATGGTAATGGATTCAATTCTCTTTCACTCCAATATGAGTCATTGCCAAGAGTACAGGAAACTCCTTGTATATAACATGGTGATGTCTTGTTGAGCTATTGAGAAGTTTTCAATTTGTAGAGAAGAAGGAATAAAATTTTTGGGATGTAATTTAAGTATACTTTATGTGAATGTATCACTATCCATTACATTAATATAGCGTGTGTGTTTGTCTGAAATGTGATTTGAAAAATATTGTTTGTGGGGTTGGGTGAGGGGGAAGCAGCCCCAACCCAGAATCTATTGGCACATCCTCAACCACTCCAAACCATAAAGATAATGTCTTTTCTTGTTAGACAGCAGCATTGTCATGTCTTTCTTCTTGTGGGGCATGGTGGCTCAAAAGCATATGCATAGTACCCCATTATTGAGATTCTTTTTTCGTCTTTCTCTTCATTGCGTGTTATCATAGTTCCTCTCACTCTTTACATATGTGAAAATCATCGATATTCGGATTCTGATTAACCTCTGCATAACGAGATTGTTGTTACCTTGTTTCACGGCAATTGATTCAGAGAAAGAAAAACAAAAAAATGGAAATTTGTGGGGTTGGTTTGTCTCATTGGTTACCTTGATGCATGATTGAAGGGGTCATAAATCATGAATCATGAATCATGATCCAAGTGCACTATTAGCTGGTCATAATTGCTAGCATCATTTTTTTTTCTAATGGTGTTGATGAGCTAATTGACCTTCATTGTTGGGTCTTATCTTGTGAGAAGTACTGAACTTTTATATATTAAAGTTTTGGGTACTTATGGGTTGTTTTATTATTTTGGAAAATCTGTTGATGCTCGTGTATCAGATTTTTACTGGTTTTCTAATACACTACTTAGTGGAGTATGATTAAAGGGGTTTCATCACCTCAGTATCAATAACTTTTTCTTTCTTATTCTCACCAAAGACACAGCACAAAACTTCAACTTTAGGTGTGAGGTTATACCTTGTAGAGTTTCTATGTGGGCTGCTGAATAAAGAGTAGTGATGAATGCTCCTTTTATTTTGGGAAAGATTGAGTGAATAGACGAAAAGATAGAGAAAAACAGAGAGAAAGTAAGAAGTCTTATTAAGTGGTGTGATAAAAAAAGAGCAACTGAATGTTTATTTAATTTTTTCTAACAAAAGAAAAAACTTGGATTTGATGGTACAACACTAAGTAGTACACCTTTGAAACTATTTTAACCATATATTTAAAGCCAGTGACATGAGAATCTGAGACAAGTCAGAAAGACCAATTTAGGAAGATAAAAAAATTAAGTAAGGGGAAATAGTGAAAAGAAAATTGCGAATAAATGAACAAAATAATTAGTAAAAAATAATATTTTATTAGTGTTAAAATCATTTGTAGAATTTATATTGTTACTCATTAAATTGATTAGTAAATATATTTACAAATTTTCAATAATAAAAATTTGGTGAGTATATATAACATAATATATGCATCAATGTAATACAAGAAAATTATTAAAAACAATTAATTTAGTGAAAAAATATAATTAGTTATTATATTAATTAAATTAAATATTAATTTATAAACTAAAAATTATTTGTTTATAAAATAATTTTAATTATTAATAAAAAATTATAATTACTTTATAAATAAGAGTTTAAATTAATTTTTAACATTAACTACTCAATAGTATTATATTCTAAATTAGTATAGTATTATATTCTAAATTAGTCTTTAGTTAATGATAAAAAATTTGATATTTATAAATTTTAATTTATAGAATAGTTTCTGACTTAATTAATATAATGAAAATTTTATAAATATCAAATAGTGAAAATTAGAATATTTATAAATTATCTTCTCTCGTCTGTGTATAAGATTGTTATGAACGACTTTTTTTTTTATTATTATTAAAATATTGAATGCAACCTTCATTGAACTCAAATCTACATTAACTATTTAACCTATAATATAATCTTGCATCCAACCAATGGTGATATAGAGTAGTGGTACAGTGACAACTAAGCAACCATTTACTTAATTATTTGTTAAGATATTATTAATTTATTTAAATATCACCATCCTCATCATTATTATTATAAAAAAGTTGTTAATTAGTTATATAGGAAAATCGGGTTATTAAACCATCATTTTTGTTAAAATAACGTAAAATGTCTAATAAGTTAAAAATAAAAAATGTTCATTATAAATGAGTATACTTCCTTCTCATTTTCATTTTGTTTACCATTTAAGGATGTAACAAATTTTTTTTTCTTCTTTATTTAAAAAATACATAATTCTTTAAATGTATAAAAAACAAAAAAAAACTACATGGCATATGAGGCTCGCAAGAAAATTAATGCACCTGTATATGTAAAACTCAACTACAAATTTGTTAAATAACTGTATTTTGGTTAAAATTTTGTTTTAACATAGAAATTAAACTGCTCAAGTAGATATGTATATTTTCTTAAATGAAACAAAATAACCATCCATTAAAAGTATGTTAACACTTCTTTGTTCTTCCTCCTATTAAAAGCCAAATTATGTAAGAAACTATGAACTATAAAAAACAAATATATATATATATATATATATATATATATATAACTTTGATGTTATTTTTTTAATCAATGAAGGTCAGCAATGATATATATATATATATATAATTTTGATGTTATTTTTTTAATCAATGAAGGTCAGCAATGATATATATATATATATATATATATATATATATATATATATATATATATATATATATATATATATATATATATATATATATATATATCATTGCTGACCTTCATTGATTAAAAAAATAACATCAAAGTTATATATATATATATATATATATATATATATATATGTATGTGTTAGGTAATTTTGTCACTGATGATGATATTGTCCATTGATTAGGTGTGGTCGTTTGTGATTTATCTTCGTCATCATATATCGTTCCAAATTCCAACATGGTATACAAGCTCTACCTGCAAATCAAACTCATCACAACAATACTTATCCAAATAGAAAAACAGTGATCACAAACATTTAACATATCATGCAAAGTTCAAAACGATGAAAACAATTAATATTAACGAAAAGAAAATAAAAAGCAGATACGATAACAACAATAAACAGTAACACAGCATAAATGAAAATCATTCATGGAAAAAAGCCTGAGGGATTGATTGTTCTACAAGTTTTCTGCTTCCAAATTCAAAGTGAATTTATGTTCTGTCGGGCCTTTTCTTTTTTTGTTTAAATCAAGGTACACGCTAGTGTCGAAAAAGCATGTTGTCACTGTTGAAAATACGTGCAAGATATAAATGCAACTAACTTCCAAATACAAGCGTCAAAGAACATGCACAAACACGTAAGATTCTTATCCTTAAATTATAAAGGACGGTGTTTCCTATATTTATCATAGTACAGTACCAGTTTTTACTTTTTCAATGTTTTGGTTGACTCCAAGTCAATGCATATTAATAACATTAATTCAAACTAAAATGCTGTTAAGTTTCATTTATAGTCGTTGCTCAACATACATATTTGTCAGTGATTTGCTTCATCCCTTTCACCCCAACTCTCTGAATTTCTTCCTGTGAGCCATAACAATACTAATGAACCTCTCGAAAATGGTAATATATATATAAATTAATGATTGACTAAACCTAAAAGAGCCTTAATCAATTGAATATATTAGTTTATGGTTGGATTAATGCGATGTTATGGGTCAGAAAATCTTTGTTCATCACTGAGGTAGTCGATGCCAGCTATAAGGGAGACTAGTGGCTGAGATAATTTTTATTTTCTTCGTTAAACCCTGACGCTACGTAGGTTCAGAGAAACATGGCAGAGAAAAAAGTGCTAAAAGGTTTTCTTCTGTGATTTGGCTGAAGCCGAGAAAGAGAAGAAAAATGGGAAAATAACCTCTAGTTTGTTTATTAGCAGGGGATGAATTTGCGAAGGAAAAGTAATATGTATTTTAAATTTAAACCGTTTTTATTAAATTTGTATAAATTTCTAATTTTTAGTAGTCATAATATTTAACTGATTATTTAATCAAATAAAATATTTGATTTATCTTAACACTACATTCAAATTGGTGTATGAATATATGAGATATTTTCGACTTGAATAAAAATTTATTAAATGTTCTTCTTACCACTCCTTTAGTAAGGATATCAACCAATTACAATTCAAATCTTACAAAAGGGGCAATAAATGATTTCAGCTTCAAATTTCTCTTTAATTAAATATCTATCGATTTCAACATGTTTTATTCTATTAAATAAGATTATCAGCAATTGCCATAATCGAATTATCGTCATAATACAAATCTTTTAGATTGTTTTTAATTTAAAACTCAAAATCTGATAGACCGTTTCGTACCCACAACCCAAAACCCTTACCCACTCTCTGGACACCACGTCGGTTTTCATTTAACATTGGTTCAATGCGGTTCTGTTTTGAGCTTTTTATGCAAAATATTTGGTGCCATACGTTTGGATTCACTGATTAGGTTTGATTAGATGATAAGAATTTTTGATGGAAACAATGAAACTGTGGATCTTTGATTCGGTTATGAGGTCTTTTTTTAGTATGACTATTGAAATGGAGAACTGCAGTTACTAGTTACTAGTACAGTTGTTGGTTTTTTTTTTTTTGTTTTTTTTAAACAGCATTGTTTTGAATATGTAATCGTAAAAATAGGATGGGTTGAAATTTATTTTGTAAAATAGGATGAATATGTTAGGTTTCATGACGACTTTAAGGCTAAAGTTATCGTGTGACTTGTTTTATTTCTTTTTTTACAAAAAAGAAGTCATTAGAACTCTTTCAGATTTTCGTATTTAAAAATAAATACAGAACTGAAATAGTCATGTGTCTTGATGACTTTAGTATTGATATCATGAATTCTGACAACTTTAGTACTGAAATCGTGGTGAATACTTACGATTTCAGTTTTTTAATATACAAAAATCAGTAGAAGTTCTGACAACTTCACCTTTTAAAAAAAAAATGGTCAAGTGAACCTATTTTATGATTATGGATTCAAAAGAATCCTGTTTTAAAAAAAAAAAAAAAACCTATGTTGAAAATGCAATTTGTTCTTGAGACTTGAATTATTGGGTTATAATTTACTTAGATTTGTGTTAGGATTGATGAGTTAAAGTGAGTACTGTTTGTGTGGCAGAAGTTGGTCGTGAAAGGGGTTTGGGTGAATCACATTGGCATGGGTCTAATTTCATAATTGCTTTTGTTGGGACTCTGTGTTGTCGTTAATTAGTGACAGAGCTTAGCCCACACTTTTGCTGTATGAATCCACTCTGAAAGCTTCATGGCTATAAGATTTCATTATTCATGTGATGGATTCAGATTAGATGGCGATGTTTAGAGTCGTTTTATTTTTTAAAATTTTTCTTATATAATATAAACATGGTATCTTTTTAATTCCATCTAGTGATGAGGCAAATTTGATATACTTAGTATTTAGAGTTTTAGGTTTGTCTTTAACACTGTTCTGGTTTGAACTTTTGATGCAATTTGTTTGATTCTGGAAGTGGAGGCTCCTAATTTATTTTGCAGATGTGGTTCTGAGTAGAACTTGAAAAATATTGTTGTTTTTGGATTGAATGCATATGTTAGTGCATTTAATATCCCGGAGGTTTTATAGTATAATATTGATGCATTTAGTTGTATATGTGATTGAAATTTGTATGGGTGAGTTAACATTACATGATGCAGGTCCCACTTTAAATTTAATTTTAGGTTTATGTGATTTTTTTATGAATGGGTAGCTTATATTTGAGAATTAGATCAATCTGGTATAATTCGAGATGTGCAGGAAATGGGCCTTTAGAGGCAAATATTCACAATGCTTTGTTTTGTTGCTTTCTTTATTCTATATGGATTTAAGGATTGTCCATAATTTGTTAGTATTATAAGTTCAACATTTTTTTTTTTCAATTTCATACTTATACGTTTTAAAATGCTTTAGGTGTTTCTACGGCCGTCTGTCCGTATCGTCTTATATACCTAATAAATATTCGAATGCTTCTAATAAAAATTCGAATGCTTGTATAATTGTATGTATAGCTGATATTTGATAATTTAATAAAAAAATTTAAAGATAAGTTTTTAGGATATTTTTATGGTCATTCGCGTTATTTGATATTTCCAATAAAGGTTCGGATACCTGTAAGATTATCCGCATCGTCTAGTATTTAACTATTTTAACAAAATATTTTGAAGATAAGTTTTTGGATGTTTGTATTGTGTTACTGTTTGGTTCTCGGTACTTTTTTTCTTTCCTTAAAAGAATTCTAAAAAATATAAGATTTTCAAAAACTACAAATACAATATTTTCAATAAACTTTTTCTACAATCAAATTACGTAACTCTAATTCTCTATTATGAATAAAGATACGTGGGAGAAGGAATTATCCTTGTCAAGCACCTTAAAACCTAAAAATTATTTTGTTTCTTTAAAGTATTATTTTTCTATTAATTTTAGGAAAATTGTGTATTTTGAAATTCACATTATCTTTGTATCTGTAGTTAAAGGTATTGCTTTTGGGTGGGTGTGGTAGGGTGTTAATATTTCCCCAGTTTTGTTTCATCCTTATGATTTTTCCATAGTTTTTCCAAAATAAACTATGGTGAAGACTCCTAAAAAGGTATTTTATTTTAAAATACTTTATTTTTTCTTTTTCAAGTTAGTCATCTCGTCGCGTTTTAGGTTGTGACACTGAATCAAAACTAAATTAGCTAACTTACCAGCACATAAATAAAAGTCTAAAAAACCATTCATTGATCCAAAATATCATGACAAACTAAAGAAAAGTCACAACTCAACATATATAGAAGTATGTATGAAGCCAAACCAGGACAAACCTTAGCTGCACCATCAATATTCACCTTAAGCCAAATGGTAGATAGAACTTGTCATATTACATCCAAAAGTGAAACTACCTTAGTTTGAATATTGAAAAATTTCTGCACAAAAAAAAAAAATCAAAGATAATATTACTCATGCTTTTTATATTTATTCTAAACCATATGCACTAACTCCTTAATTTGAAAAATAGTAGAAGAAAACACATTTGGATCCTAAAATCTATTATGATTTCTCATCCTCCAAATCATCCAAACAACTGCAATAATGACTGTCACTTTAATCACTCCCTTCAAAGGTGCAAATCCAAAGAAAAAAAGTTGTAAATCCTGAAAAACTTCATTCAACCATTCCCACAACCGTATAACAATAGAACAGTGAAAGAATAAATAAGAGAAAAATTCAACATTATTACCACAAAAAGAACACATAGAGCATAAAATCGTTCTTTTTTTTAACCTCCACATCAATAGGTAAAACAACCTTACAACAACTTGCAAAGAACCAAAGTTTTACCTGGTGGCACCTCATCTAATCAAATCAAGTTCTCCCAATCCACACATTTCATACCAAAAGAGAAAAACTTTTGCAATTTTTTTAAAAAGTACAACAATATCATCCATAATCCAATTAAGCATCATCTTATACATTATGAAAATCTTTCAAGCATATCCAAAATGATTACCCATATCTCATTTGTATACTTACAATTTCAATAATGACGAGGACTTAACTATTCATGTTGACGTTAATCCAACCAATATTCAAAAATCTTCAATACAAAGTTTGAAAGTGATTAATGGTTATTTGAAAGATGTGCAAAACCTATGATGATATAGTTGTGTTTGTATTTTCTTAGAAATCTCCTTTTGTGGTACCATTTTTGAATGATTGAGAGGTTTTTATGTTGAATTACTTCCAGGTGTTAAAACTCCTATTGCTATACTTGTGATGGGGAAAACAACAACAAACAATATACCAGAGAATGCAGCGGATATAATTTCCCCTAACTTGCAAGAATCTATGAGGAGCAATAATCAAAGAGCAGCAGTAATAAATCACCAAAAGCACAAATAAAGGCACCAAGATTTTTAACGTGGAAAACCCCTCAAATCAAGAGTAAAAACCACGAGTCGTCCAGACCAAAGAAATAGCTCCACTATGATCAACAAGAGTACAAAAGAGTCTCAATCAATAGCACAAATTAGTGCCAACACCCAACCAAATAACAAAGCAACAAAGCTTTCAAATAGAGAAGAACAAGAGAGGAAAACCTCTACAAATCACTGCTGCAGTGCGAAATTAATATCTCCCAACTCAGACCTTGTATCAAAGATCCGACCGGTCAGAATGAATAGCAATGAGTTCCGAACCTGCTGTAAAAATTTCAGCCCGATCCAACGGTGAACGAATCCGCAGCGCAGAATTTACTGCGACAGCTCTATGAAAAACGTGAACAGAATTTTCCCTCTACCTCTCCCTCTATGTGTTAGGGCTTTCAGTGTATTCTAACTCTATTGTTCTGTCTCTCTCTTTATTTTATAGCCTCCTCTCCACTAGGTTAAGTGAGACATGAGCTTCTCAAATTTTGGACCTTTTCTCCACATAGGAAGGGGGCCCAATACCCAACAACTTGGTGGTACCATTTTTGAATGATTGAGAGGTTTATGTTGAATTACTTCCAGGTGTTAAAACTCCTATTGCTATACTTGGACATGAGCATTGTTAAACTAATATAGATAAAGAAATAAGGACTAACCTTTAGTCATTGTCATTGTCACGAGAATCCTTTAATGTGCTTTATAGTTTCAAACTCTTACTCTCTAAACTTTGATTATATAGTATAATGTAGAAGAGAGAAAATTTAATGACCCAAAGCACAAAACACCTATGAACTTTATAGAGCTCTTTGCCCATCAGAGAGTAATTACCATAATAAATTTTTGTCAATTATATGAGATTACATTATCAAAATTTATGCAACAATTATAAAATTGATTGACAAATGGACCACATATATGGAAATAATTGACCATGTGAATATATCATATTATTCCACATATCACATTTGGGAAATTTCCAACATTTCCCACTTGGTCCATTTCTCCCATTATCAACCAATACAAGAAATTACATACAAGTGGTGACAGGTAATCCAAAATTGAGTATTATCTCTCATGTACCACAATATATAAGTCTTTCATCAAAGACTTTTAACTCCAATGAATAAACCATATGTTTATTATTCTGGGTCAAACGAAATTTCTCAAAATAAACAAATATGTACTCAACAAAATGAGAAAAAACTAATGTGTCACAACATAGAACCAAGTTCCATTTGCGCTAAATGATCGTTAAAATTCTTTAATGACATGTCTTTAGTCAAAGGTCGACAATCATCAACTCAATGCTAACGTGTTCAATGACCACTATACATGTTCTCTTATAGTTAGATATTTAATATCAATGTGATTACTTTGAATTTCGCTTCTATTATTCTTAGCCATAAATATTACAACAAAGTTATCAGAATATAACTTCAATAGCCTAGCAATTGAATTCACAACTCTAAACCCAAACATAAAACTCTTCAACCATACACCATGTGAGGTAGCCTCAAAATAGAAACAAACTTAGTCTCCACAGTGGAAGTAGCCGTTAAGATATGTTTTTTGCTACTCCAAAATCTAGCCCAACTAGTTAGGATAAGAATATAACCAAATATTGATTTTCTAGTATTAATGCAACCAACTAAAATCTAAATAGAAGTACCCTATCACCTCCAAACCATCAGTTTGTTTGTTTATATATGAGCCTGAAATCTTTTGATCCTTAAAAATATATGATTACCTTCTAGTGGTCAACACCTGGATTACTCCGATATCTTTCCAAAACTTCAACAGTGAAATGTCAGGTCTGGTGCAAACCTGAGCATACATTAGACTTCCAATATTAGAAGCATATGAAACATTCTTCATCAGTTCCCGTTCAAGATCACTTTCGGCTCCAATGTTATAATCTGATTCTTGTAAATACACTTCATAATCATTATAAATTGTTAATTAATATTTTGATATTTGTAGATCTTCTTAATGTTGCTTTACTACCTTGATGGAAAACTTGTTGTTTAATAGGTTCCTCAACAACTTGATCTATCTCTAATAATTTGTGGAACTCGAATAATCAACTATCTAATACGCTTTTGAACCAAAAGGAGCATGAATCATTACCAACCTGTCATTTGATTTAGAGAGTTGAACTTTACTATGATTATTTTAAATTAAATCACTTTAACTAAGTCATTTCCAAGAAAATTCACATTCATTGATCCAAAAATTCTAATGTTATGAGATGGACAATAAAATAATGTAATCTTTGGACTCTCTAACATAATCACATAATGTCTTAACCTCGGTGAGCTTTAAGAATGAAAAATTCATGATAATTGTGTTGGTAAGAGATTTGTCAAATTTGATGGATTATTCATCAATAACCTTCAGTAAAGCTTTCACATTGTCATGCTAACCATCAAAAACTCGAATACCAACAGAAAAGTTGGTCTTTATTAATGTCACAAAGAGGCAAAGTAACCTCTCCCACTTTTCAAAGAGATCAATAACATCTGAAAGTTTTGGTCTCGATAATAACGGTAATTCTAATTTTTTAATAGTATAATCAATGTCCATTCAATCTAAATTGAGAAGAACTTTCTCCTGCAAAAACTTATAATTATCCCCTTTTTAGTTTGGGAAAACCATAATGGATATAAGAAATATTCACAGTTTAAGAAACTGTAAATTTTTAAGATACATGCTCCTCATCATTTGAGACTATAACAAAAATCATATTTTACCAATGCAAACATGTATTAATGAATGAATGTAGTGACATAAAACTTGCATGTGGGTTAAAGTCGTACTCAATTAGACTCATATAACAAAATGATAAAACTATTATGTTTGATAGATTCAAACATGTCTTAATGAATAAATCTAGTGACATAAAACTTACTTGTTTACTAAAGTCTTAATCGTTTATACTCATATAACCAAATGATAAAACTATTATATTTTACCCATACAAACACACGTCTAAATGAAGGAATCTAGTGACATAAAAATTGCGTTTGAGCTAAAGTCTTACTCAATTATACTCATATAACCAAATGATAAAACTCTATTATGTTTTACCAATGCGAACATGTCATAATGAATGAATGTAACATAAAACTTGTCTCTAGGCTAAAGTTTTACTCAATTGGACTCATATAACCAAATGATAAAACTATTATGTTTTACCAATGACAACATGTCTTAATGAATGAATATAATGACATAAAATTTACATGTGGGCTAAAGTCTTACTTAATTAGACTCATATAACCAAATGATAAAACTATTATATTTTGTCAATAACAACATATCTTAATGAATTAATATAGTGACATAAAACTTACCTATGAGCTAAAGTCTTATTCGATTATACTCATATAACTAAATGATAAAACTATTAAATTATGTTCATTTTTTTCAATTTTTATGGTAATTCCCAACCATAATTATTGGTCTTGTAAGAAAAAAATATTACGTACAAAATCATATCATTTTTTTTTCTTCATATGGATTTTCTTAAATAAATTTAAAAAGAACACTCATATGTTAATCCTTGACTTAAGTCCTCAAGTCATATAATAATCTAAACAAAAGACATTACTTGACTATCACACTAGAAAATATTTCACATTACAATAGGGATATAAAACAAAATTATATACTCTCGTTATTTTAACAAAATAAAATGTGTATTTTTAACTAATTTTTAACCTCAAAATAATCGGCACACCTACTTAAACAAAAAAAACTAATTGTCATTGTCAATTAGCAAGTAACAGCCTTCTGCACTACATGAGTACACAAAACAAATCTCAGACTACTAGATTCCTTAGAGCGATTCTGACAAAGCCTCGAAGGATTGCAGTGTTATACTTCAAGACCTTTTATACCCGTAACAACAATGTCCAAGAGTTGATGTCATCAATGGTGATACGTCCAATGCTGATAATATTAGGTCTAACATCAAATACAAAAAAAAAATACAAATAAAGAATCCAAAAGGATAACCGCAAAAAAATGATAATAATCCAAAATTAAGTTTATTTAAATGTATATTTTACATTTAATTTATTTAAAATTGTTTTAAAGTTGTTAACAGAAATAATGTTAATGGAAAAAAATTCATAAATTATATTAATATTTTATTACATTGTACTTTAATATTATTTTTTATTTGAATTTATAATTCAAATAATTGTATATTTTTAAAATGTGTAAAATTTAATAATTTCTATACAAATGTTTGAGTTGGTGTAAGAATAACAATTATAAAAATTTTAAAAATAATTTTAACTAGTTCATGTAACAATAAAAAACAAATAAATTTAAAATATGAAAACAATTTTAAGTAAAGTTGAAAGTGAAACAAATTTAAATAAACTTAGTTATGTTAAAAATATATAATAAAAATATCAATTTGAATAAAAATATCAAATTTAATAAAAATATTTGTATAACATTTATACAAAAATTAATTTTTGTTTCAATTTGGAGAGGGACTAAATTGCACAATTTTTACAAAAATTGGAACTAAATTTAGATAAAAATTAAAATATAGGGACCAAATTGAGAATGAGAAAATAACACATGACATAATACTGACATGTGACATTGTCACCGCTACATCATCCTGTCACTGTCACGTGGCACGACAACAGCTTGACACGTGACAATTTTTATCAAATTGAGATTTTGCTATAAAAATAAAGATAAAAAACATAATTACACCAAAAAGATAAAGACTAATATTCTACCATTATCATTGTCACGAGAATCCTATAACGTGTTTTCTATAATTTCAAATCCTGAATCATCTAAACTTTGAAGTACACTATATTGTAGGAGAAAACAAATTTGAGGATTTGATCACCAAAGCAAATAACACCTCTGTCAAAAATTGTGATAAATAATAGCTACCGCACCATTTTTGTAGAAAAATTAAAATAAAAAAAATGGGATTGAATTACTCTATACTTTGACTACTTTTTCTTATGTTAAATATATATATATATATATATATATATATATATATATATATATATATATATATATATATATATATATATATGCGAAAACATAGGTGCGACAACACCTGTGTGTTTAATTTTTTAATTTTTATAAGAATTTGAGTTAAGATCAATAATATTTACTTTCAAAATATGTATAATAAATTTTAAAATAGTTATTAACTAGAATAATTGTTGAAAAAAAGTTTTTTTCGAATAACGGTCAAAATAAAAGAGATTTAAAAAAAACGGTTAAAGATAAACTAATTATAAAATAATTAATTTTTAAAATAATAAATAAGGATAAAATTGGAAAACGAAAAGTTGACACAAAAAAGGGAATCCTCTTTATATATTGAATGAGACACAAAAGTGGACACAAAAGTTGGTCAAAACTAATTATATTTCTCTATGTATACACAGTGTTCCCTTAAAATAATGTAACATTTAGATTCAGTTCAATTCGATTCGATTCGGTTCATTCAATAAAGAATATATAATGAATTTTTAAAATAGTTGTTAAATGTAAAATTAGAAAAATAAAATATGTACATAAGAGACGTTTTTAAAATAACTGTTGAAGACAAAAGAGGTTTTTAGGCTAACAGTTAAAAGTAAACTATTTATAAAATAATTAGTTTTTGAAATAATAATTAAGGGTAAAATTGGAATAACAAAATATGGATACAAAAGAGGGTATCATCTATATATATTGTTATAGATGAAAAAAATTAGTCTAACTAAACTTAAATATGATTATCTGTATTATATTAAAGTAACAAAAAAAAAACTAAACTATTTATAATAAAATTAAATATTAAAGTAAAAAAATAAATTTTTTCATCGTCTTATAATATTATTCTTAAATATTTAGACTTTCACCAATTTCGGAACTCTATGTTCTCCTTTTTGACAAAATAGTTATTTCCGTGAAAGGTGAATACAAACATTTTTAAGTTCGTCCTTTGAATGTTGTTGTTTTTATTGAAAGTATACAGTTTGTTTATGTTATTGTTTATACACTTGCTATATTTAATTTGGGGAAAATCATTATGTTTTAATTGTTTAAGAGGGACTTCACGATTGTGGTGTTGGTGCTAAAAAAAAATTTCGGTGTGACATTTTTTACGCACATTACAAAGCGACTCTCCTTTTGCTCTATATTGATTAATTATGAAAGTGTAAAATTTTTCCTTAAATTTCCTTCTCTTTCTTTGAAGGTATTTTAAAATTCAGCAAAAGTAAAGAGTATTTATGTTCAGTTTAATCCAGTTCAATTCGGTTCAGTTCGGTTCAGTTAGTTTCAGTTTGGTTCAGTTTGGTCCAGTTTGGTTCGGTTTGATCTGGTTCGGTTCATTGCGGTTCGGTTCAGTGCGGTTAGGTTTGGTTCAGTGTGGTTTGGTTCGGTTTAGTGCGATTCGGTTCGGTTTAGTGCGGTTCGATTTGGTCTAGTCCGGTTCAGTTTGGTTTGGTCCGGTTCGGTTCGATTAAGTGCGGTTTTGTTCGGTTTGGTTTGGTCTGGTTCGATTCAGTTCATTTCGTTTTGGTTCGGTTCAGTGCAGTTCGGTTCGGTCCGGTCTGGTTTGGTTTGGTCCAGTCCGGTTCGGTTCAGTGCGGTTTGATTCAGTTTGGTTTGGCCTGGTCTGGTTCGGTTTGGTCTGGTTCGATTCGGTTCGGTTTGGTACGGTCCGGTTCGGTTCGGTTCGGTTTAGTGCGGTTCGGTCCGACCCGGTTCGGTCTGGTTCAATTCGATTCGATTCAGTTCTGTTTAATAAAGAATATATAATGAATTTTTAAAATAATTGTTAAATGTAAAATTAGAAAAATAAAATATGTACATAAGAGAAGTTTTTAATACAACGGGTTAAAACATAAGAGGTTTTTAGACGAATTAAAAGTAACCTATTTATAAAATAATTAGTTTTTAAAATAATAATTAAGGGTAAAATTGGAATAACGAAATATGAACACAAACGAGGGTAGGATACCCTCTTTTGTGTCCACATTTCAAAATACTAATTTTATCCTTTAAAATATAATTATTTATTAACTTTTTTAAACTTACCCTTACTTTTACAAACTTTTTATTTATTGATCAACAATTATTCTCTCATCTTTTCTTATATATTACACTTTATTTTTAATAAATATAATTTTATTTTATATATTAACTTAATAACATTATACTATCATTATCTATTAATATTATCATCTATATTTAAAAATACATATATACATGACAGTGCTTTTGAAGGCTAGTATATATATATATATATATATATATATATATATATATATATATATATATATATTCTAAAGTAACAAACTTACAATACTGTAATAATAGTTATTACTTATGGACATTAAATGCCACTGGACGGGGCCAACCCCGTTTTACAGCTTTGATTGTTTTTGTTTTGCCCTTCCTTCATTTCTGTCCAGAGAGCCACAAACAAAAACATTAAACAGCATAGCAGCAGCACGCGACAGATAGAGAGCGAAAACCTACCACACCCACGCAACCCAGCCCAATCCCAGTTCGGGGTTGACTCCGGCGACGATCACATCGGCGGCAGCGACCACACCGACAGCGGCCCTACGCGACACAGGTTCGTCTTTTCTTCGATTCCTTTTCTAATCTTCGATTTCGTTCGCAAAATTCTTCAAATTAGTTTCTCTTATTCAATTGATTTGCCCTAGTTGATGGTTCCTAAGCTTCTTCTTCTTACTGCAACAGTCCATAACGAAAGAGAGTCTCCATAACGGCGAAGGTGACTGACGGTGGTGAAACAATCGGCGACGACGACGCAGGTTTGTTTCTTTTCTCTTCTTTGCATCATTTTGTTGGGGCTTCATTTGACATTATTTTTCGAATTGGGGGGATTTTCGTTATGGTGATTTCGTGGATGGGGTGGGGATTTCTGGTTGATTTGTAATTCGTATCTTGCACATGTTTTTTGCGAGTTGGGATATCCCTTTTCCAATTATTTAATCAAAATTTTGGTGTTTAAGAATTAGAAGTTCCAACATTTGAATCACTGTAGTTTCATCTTCCATCTTTACGGGTGTGTAAAGACAAATTGTCTTATTCTCTTAGGAAAAAGTTATTTTGATACTAGTTAACAATATATATATTTGACACTCCATTTTAATATATATATATATATATATATATATATATATATATATATATATTAAAAAATAATATAAATATAATTAAAATATCATTATTTTAAATTATCAAATGACTGTATGATGTCAAAATATCATCATTCATTTTTCTTACCATCACTTGTTGACACCACAACTTTGTCCATGAGGTGTATGGTGAATTCATGATAGAAACATTGAGATTTTACGTCAGCAAAATGTTTTAAATTCTGTAACTTGAAAATGCCTTTTTAATTACACAATTTAATAGTCTTTTTAATGTAAAAAATAACTTTTGGAATTTGTAATCTGAAAATATCTTTCAGGATTTCATATTGTAAAATTTTTTTGGTACAAAATATAAGTTTTTTATTACTCAATCTGTAAATCATTCCAAATTTTAAAGTCTAATTTGAATTATACAATCTATAAATTATTTTTTTTCGTAAAAAAGACTTTTAAATTGTATATTCTAAAATACAGACTTTTAAATATAAGTTTTAGGATTGCATAATCTGAAAGTCTAACTTACTGTCTTAAATTGTGTAATTCAATATATTTTTTCTAACCCTATAAGAAAAGTCTTGAAGCCCAACACCAAACAACAAGCAATATAAGGAAGTTTCTTCCTACAATATATAATTTTTTTCCTATAATTCTATAAATTCTTGTATTTCAGAACGCAAGAGACCGGCGCAGCATCCCTGAGGCTTCTCTTCTCTGTTGGTAAGATTAGTATTATTCGCTCGTTTCCATATAGCTGGTTCCATTTGGGTGTGTGATCTAGTTTTTAGCCGTAATTATAATTGATTGACTCTTAAATTTATTAAAATAAGTGTCGTTCTTATGAAATTTGATGCTATATCATCCTTTAACTAAAATGGAGACTCAAACTAGAATGTTATATCATCACTTAACTTGATGTTATTGAGGAGTTCACATTAATTGGAAATACCAGCAGCAAATTAATATATATATATATATATATATATATATATATATATATTACAAGTACATTTTATAAGATTGATTTATACTTAAATGATTGTGTTATCCTTACATAATATTGTGTGAGGCTTCATATTTGTGCATATGAATATGATTTTGAAGCCTTTCATTTTGAGAAAACAGAAGCAGGACCAATGATTCGAAGCCTTGCTCTACACTGGGCAGCACGATTCCGACACAACCAATCACTCCTGCGTCTTTCTTCTTCTTATGCTTCTCCCGCTACTCTTCACCATGCCACGTCCTCTTCTCCTTCCGCTGAGCCCGTTCACATCACCCCAAACTGTATTCGAGTATGTCCCCTTTTAATTTTTCATTATTTTATCATTTTCTCATTGATCTTTGTTTGTTTCTATGCCCGCTGAAACCCAGCAAGGAAACCAAATTTGATCTCGCCTTGGATTTTTGTAAATTGATGGTCACTGCTTTAGTACAATTAAAATATGTTTTTATTTTTTGCTTGGTATAGCTATTGATTTGCGTACGTGATTTGTACCTCGATTTGTATTTTGGCAATGGAAAATTGTGGTGGTTTTTTGTGTCCCATTATAGTATAGGGAAAAACACAAACAAGCTTTGTTCAGTATTTCTTCGATGATTGGCGCACGTCGTTGGAATACATAATTTATGTGATGTGACTATTGTTTAGAAGATGCAGGTTATACTAAATTACTTATTGCATCGTAGGGTCATCCTTTCTAAATTTGATTCTACTAATTTAATTCCATGAAGCTGTATATATTACAACGTGAGTTCAATACTTATTATTGACTCATTTCTACACCGTGTCAACGCAACAGAAAATGAAGGAACTGGAAGCAAGTGAATCATCGACTAGTGGAAAAATGCTTCGTTTGAGTGTGGAAACTGGTGGTTGTTCTGGATTCCAATATGTTTTTAATCTTGATGACCGAATTAACTCAGATGATAGGTATTACCTTTTCTCATGGAAATTTCAATAATGATATGCTAAGCCCTTGTTCTGACATTTTTATCACTACATTGTAGAGTTTTTGAGAGAGAAGGAACTAAATTGGTCGTTGACAACATATCATACGAATTTGTAAAAGGGGCAACGGTTGATTATGTTGAGGAGCTAATCCGTTCAGCTTTCGTGGTAAGACAATTTCACTTGTGAGTGAGCATAAACTGTTGTCTTCATATTAGCACTGCACCATTGTTGTCACAGAACTTTATATTTATGGTTACACCTAGGGAAGAATGTTTTGTGTGCACGTTTGTAAATTGATTTCTTTTAAGAAATACTTGTTTCCTTTTTCTTTTCGATTGCTCTCATAAAAATTTTCAAAAAAGAAAAAAAAGAAGAAAATTTGCATCAAAAATAGGCTAAGCTAAGCACGCCCTATGCTGTATTCTCATAAAGTTTTCAGAAAAAGTATCAATGCACACCTATTTATCTCCTTTAGTACCGCATGCATACAATTGTTGTCGGTCTAGCTGATCTGCATGTGTTAATAGTGAGTTTTGGATTTGCGTGTTGCTGATTTCACTACTATGTTATAGTTCTGATTTCTGAGGACACTAATAATCCATCTTATGAAATCTCGGGAATTTTGAAGTGCAAAAAACAAAAATAAAATTGGAATTTATCTGAAATTATTTAAAAAAATTTCGCAGACCTGTTGCAATCAAAATCTTAACAGATTTGAATTGATTTGTAATCAACAACGTAATCCTTTAATTTTTCTTGTTCTGTCTTTTGATACTAAAACATTTAAGAAGCATGATTCGATACTCTGATATTACTTATCCCCTCTAAGCAGAATCAGCAATAACCATCATCTGTGATAACACTGTCTGGATCCACTCTTAAATGATTTCATAACCTTATTTTTCTCTTGTTCGTTTCATGATTTCATGTTTATTAAAGAGAAATTTTTGCAGCGGCACTTCAATAGCATGTTTGTGATAACTTATATTTTCTTCAATTACTGCTGTTTCCATGAGAAAAGTGTAGTATGTCTGCAAAATAGTGTTGACATGAAAACTTACATAACTGTTTGGGATGTAATATGTATATGATCATCACTTATCATTACTTTGTTCTGTGCTATAAGGTTGCATATTAAAATCATTAAGGCATATAACCGATGACAATTTACCGACTCTGGTTTCATGTGCAGGTGACTGAAAACCCCAGTGCAGTTGGTGGTTGCAGTTGTAAAAGTTCCTTCATGGTGAAACAATTGTGATTTTGTTTCTCCTTTTTGACACTTCACCCACTCCTTAGATATTTGTTATAACCAATTTTCCGTTCTTTTGTACCACTAAGAAGGTAAAGTTTATTTTGTACAATGCTCTCAAATGCTGCTGTCCTAGTAATAGGTTTATCCATATTCATAAAAGCAAGTATTTATAGATTCTACGTCCTTTGGTTTGGCATTTGATTTGTTATGCCATGATTTTTTTTCTCTCTGAACGCTCATTCTATACGTGTATACACTGATACTGATAATAATACTCTGCATAGTTTTTGTTGAATTCACACCTGATCATATGCACTTAAATTTCAACTATTTATACATTCATTACAGTGGCTGTATCCGAAAAGGAGAAACTAATATGTGAGTAAAGGAGTATGAACTACGATAGAATTTGATTTTGAATGTTTAAATTTATAAAATGTAATTTGATTGAAAAATAATATTAAATATACTAATTTTCATTTTAAAAATAATTTTTTCAGAATTCAATTTAGGACATATCTATTGGCCTTTTTAGATTCATTGGTGTAGTTTAGTTTATTAAAATAACTGTCATGAAATTTGATGCTATATCACCCTTTAACTAAAATGGAGACTCAAACTAGAATTTTATATCATCACTTAACTTGAAGTTATCGAGGAGTCCACATTAATGATATGTAAATGATTGTGTTGTAATGCTTTATATTTGTGCTTATGATTTTGAAGCCTTTCATTTGGGAGGAAACAGAAGGAGGACCAATGATTCGAAGCCTTGCTCTACACTAGGCAGTACGATCCCGACACAACCAATCCGTCCTGCGTATTTCTTCTTTCTTATGCTTCTCCTGCTACTCTTCACCACGCCACGCCCTCTTCTTCCACCGATTCCGATCACATCATCCTAAATTGTGTTCGAGTATGTCCCCATTTCTAATTTTTCATTATTTTATCATTTTCTCATTGATGAATGTTTGTCTCTATGTCCGCCAAAATCCAGCAAGGAAAACAAATTCGATCACGCCTTAGATTTTTTTAAATTGATGGTCACTACTTAATACAGTTAAAACAGAGTTTGAATTCAGATAGAACTGGGCCAAGACGATTCTGATTAAAATTTGGCCGAATTTAGGCAGGTCGGCCTAGGTCAAAATTCGTCACAATTCGGTTGATTTAAGGCATTCGAAATTTGGTGGAGTTAGCCTCAGTTATAATTCGACTGAATTCAGTCGAGTTGAAGCTAGTTAAAATTTGCTTGAGTTGATCATGATCGAAATTCGTCAGAATATGACTGAGTTGACCCAGTCGCAATTCATCTTAGTGGTCCTATATTGAAATTTGGCCAAGTTGACCAAGATTGAAATAGGCCGAATTTGATCGAGTCAACCCTTGTCAAAATTAGCTTGAATTTGTTCAAGTTGATCGTGGCGAAAATTCGGCCAAAATCAGTAAAGTCGATTCCAACCGAAATTTGGGCGAAAGACCATTGTTGGTCGAATCAACCTTGATTGAAACGAATTTGGTTAAGTCAACCTTGGCCAAATTCGACCAAATCGACCTTACTCAAAATTTGATCGAATTTTGATCAAGTCGGCCTTGATCAAATTCAGTTGAGTTGGTCCTAACCAAATCCGGCTAAGTCGGCCCAACTCAAAATTCGGCCAAATTTGGCAGAGTAGGCCTCGAACAAAGGTCGGTCAAGTCAAACCCGAATAAAGGTCGGTCGAGTCGGCCCCTGGCTAACATCGATTGAAAGTTGGTCGATGTTCCCGGTTCGACCTTTGGCTCGGGTCGAACTGTCTAGACTTACATCTCTACCGACCTGTCTTGACCTTTAGCTTGGCCTATCACAACCTTCAACCTAGCTCGATCCGTTTTGGGCTTTTGCTCGACCCTAGCTTGTATCATCTTTCATCCCAACCTATTCGACTCGACCTTCCTCTCAAGCCAACCTGTCTCGGGCTTCTACCCAGATTGGTTGTCTCGGGCCTCGGTATGGGATAACCCGTCTCAACCTTCGTCCCATGTATCAATTCATCTCAACCTTTTTTCTGGGTTGGCCTGTTTTGGCATTAGGTTCGGGTCAGCCTGTTTAGAGCTTTTGTTCGAAATGGATAATTCCAACCTTAATTTGGGTCACCCCGTCTCGATCTTCAGCTTGAGACAACTATGCTCGACCTTTGACTCAAGCTAAATATGTTGTTAAGAGTTAATTAAAGTCTTGTAATGAGGTCTAATCCACCTTGACCTTGACTCTAACACACTTTTAGAGGGGTTTCAAATGCTGTAACTTTTCTTTTACCCCTACCTTAGGATCCCCTAAAGGAGAGTTATCGAAGAATAGATCAAGACGGACCCATGAATTATGGACTAATTTGACAACTCTAACTATAATCATCATATTCTCTCCCTTATAAATTAAGGTTTCAAATAATGAACTTGAAAAATCACAAAATTATAAGTCTACCATAAACAATATACAACATCTGTCAATAAATTAGATGTGAAAATGGACTCCATTCATGGAAAAAAAATCATAAATTATCTTAAATTCATAATTGAATATTATAAACTGAGTTTTATTTTATTAAAATATAATTAATCATTACGTAAATTAATTAACTAACTTTGTTTTTAATATATATATATATATATATATATATATATATATATATTAAAATATATGGGAACATAAGTAACGTGTTAAATTTTGCGGTGCATTTAGGTATGTATTTACTAAAGATATATATAAATTTTGAGGTGGATTCATTTATGGGATGTTTGCGATGAACATTTGGTCTCTCACAAAAAATATAGCTGTTTTTCATCTATCTTTTGGAATGGAACTTTCAATATGTAATCACGTTTTATTTTGTCAATAACACATTAAAAGATTATTATATAAGAGATGTTTGTTGGAAATATTTACAGAATAATTTTTTAAAATTAATTTTTAGAAAATTTTTCAAATTTAAACATTTATTTATATAAAAATATATTTAGTTATTATTTAAATTTAAAAAAATAAAATTTAAATATTGTAAATATAGAATAAAATAAAACAATTAATATATATAATATGTCTCCTATGTTAAAAAACTTCAAAACCCCCAACAAGATTCCACTTGTTAAGATGCTCGAGGAGCTATATTAATTAGATTAGTGGTTTGGTGAAATTGAATTTAAAATACCTTTGGGTTGATTCAATATTTGTAAAAAAATTAAAAGCAACAAATTAGCAAATTAGTTGTAGTGAAATATTTGGATGAATGGATATTGTTATGTTTAAAATTGATAACTAATGTACATTTAGTATTGAGGATCGAATATGTTCATACTTGTTCAATAACACATTTTAATTCATATGAGGTAGCATGATTTTTTTTTTTTTTTAAATTGAAGTCCTGGTACATTCGAAGACTCGAAAACTTTTTCTTTAAAAGTAATATTTTATATTGAAGTGGTTTTAATTTTTGTTTAAAGTAAAATATTTTTTAATTTTTATTTTATTATATCTAATGGAATTTATTTCTATTTTTTTATTTAATTAATTTAATGTTTAAAATTAATTTAAATAATTGAATATATGACAGTTAATAAAGTAAGAAAAAAATTATAGCTAATCAAATCCATTAAAATAAAAATAAATGATGATCCCAATATAAATATTTATTTGTATGAATCAGTATTACATGATGGTATTCTTTGTTGTTTTCTAAGTCTTCGGTGTTTTCCATATTCGGTTCAATTAGAATGGTAAATTGTTGTTCAATATTATCATCATTTTAACCATTATCATCTTCATCATCCCCTTTATTATCATATTGTTCTAAAGACATTGTAGATCGACAACAACCCAATATTATACATTTTTTACTTTGCTTTAATTTATATTGATAAAGATATCATATATTTGATTCTCTTTTATTATTATTATTATTATTATCAAATATTCTGTTTTATTATTTTATTAGGTTTTACTTTTCTTTTTCTGTGATGGGATATTGTACTCTATATATTGATCAAGGTTCTAATAAATTAATAACCAAAATTTCTTTGAATTGTTTTCACCAAATATCTCTTATGTTTTTTTTTTTTTCCTTCACAGTTTATACATATCTAACAATAGGTGAAGTTGAATTATAAGCATATAGTGATGTGAATGTAGATGTCTTGAATATACTGTGAGATGAACTTGAAAAGAACTTAGGTTAAGATTGAAAGATGGTGTGTATGTAGAAGGAACCTGGTGTAGAGATGATACCAACCATGTTGGTAAAATTTTAAAAATCCAACCTTTTAAGAAAATACAAAAGTAAATTAATAATATTTGATAAATTAACCTGAAAAATGCTTGTATGTTCAACATCCATATTGGGAAGAGAAAGACTATATTAAATTGGGTCACTATAGATAGAAACACAACTTCTTCTTTTTTTCACAAAATCACCAACATCAAATGTTATACTATTTAATACTTTTTAGATTTTATCAAATTTTATAGTTACATGATAGTATGTTTAGCACAAATCAAACACACAAAATTTTATATTAATATAAAATAATTTAGTATATTATTTACATAGACCAAATTCACATGAGATATATAATTTTAGTTTTAAATTAAACAAACAAAATTCTTATAGTATAATATATATTTTCAATATCGAAAGAGTAATCAATTTAAGGAAAGAGACAGTCAATTATTGGAGTATGGGAGGATAACGAATTACTATATGTTCCAGACATAATCAACTATGAGATGTTCTGATAATTCAAAATGTGTAAAAATAATTATTTAACACTAATAATAATAATAATAAAAAAAAATTATGATTCTTCTTTTATTTCCATGAATTAATTTGTTCTCATATTTTAGAAGTGTGAAGATTTGAGTACCTCAAGTTTTGTTTCTAAGGACATAAAATCAAACATAACAATGATAATCATGAGAGGGAGATGTTACAGAATGTGCAATAGCCAAGTGGCCCAGCTGAGCCACTATTTCATCAAACGAACCTTCTATTCAACTGTGTATGAGTTTAGATAATGACTTACACATATTTAGCTTGCAATTTGCAAATTGCGACCCTTCATTGTTGTTCACCATTCAAAGCATTAAGCACTGATGGAACCTGAAGCATTAAAGTACCACAAACTCACGTAATTAGTGCATGAATGTTCTAACAGTGTCAAGGAACAGGAAACGAATGAACATGTCCCAGACGACAAGAAAAGCTTCCAATTATGCACCACTCAATTGCCACAAAATCATCAGTTCGGTACCTTAGATTTTGTTTTCCACTCAGATTCATTTGTGAGTTATCATCTGCATGCGAAGACTTAGTTAGGTTTGGTTTCAGAGACAGAGAGTTGAATTTTGATATGCGATGCAATGAAAATGCAGAATGTGTGGGTCACTGTGTTCCCTTCCAATGGTGGAAAAAGACCTGAAAAGTAACAACACTCAACACACCTTTCCTTTCACTTTTTATCCGACCAAAAATGTAAGAACGAATTATAACAAATTGGAAAAGCCATGCTCTAACCTCGGATATTTATTCTTCACCATATTTCATAGTTACACGTATCAGAACAATAATACAAATGGAAACAAAAGCACACACTTGTTGTTTTCAACATCTATCAAGTACATACCCTAATCTCGACAAAAGATTTCCTCAGAAGATAAAGGTGATGATATATAGCTATCTGGGACTGGATTGTTTCTCAAATATCTATAGGAATTTTCATAAACTATATTTCGATGCAAATATAATAAATAGAGAAATTTTAGAAAAGTAGAAGTCGTTTTTTTCATAGTATAGTTTTTGGAACTTGTAAGTAAAGATAGATAGCAACTGGTTCCAAACTATTTGATCATATTATGCAGTGGAAGTTTCTCAGAGATTTCTTGTGTGATGTGTTAAACTTTTTACTTTCTAAAAAGTATGATAAGTGGTTTACTTATTCTATGGTTCGAAAAGAAAACGTAATTAAAAATAATAAAAATGAAAACACAACCTCAATTGTTTTAGACTGACGTGTTGAAATATGTCACTGCACATAAAATTCTTAAATCAAAACTAATTTTAAGAGCAAAACATAATTAATTATTTTTGATAACTAATTTAAATATTAATTTATAAATTAAAATTGATTAATATCTAAAATAATTTCTTTTATGTATAAAATATTATAATTGATTTGTAAATTAGATTCTAAATTAATCTTTTAATATTAACTAAAAAAGTTTTAAGTAGCAAAAAATAAATGTTTAAATTGGTCTCTAATTAAAATGGTTTTTATTTAAAAATATTCTTGTTATAATGTCTATATTAATCAAAAGATAAAATTTTCTTTTACACCAGTTTTTATAAATACTCCTATTTGAAAATCATGTTTAATAATAAAACATTAAATTGATATGGTAAATTTAAGTTTAAATTAAGTTATTAAATAAAATGTTATTATACAAAGTTGTTAAGATCATGTTTAATAACGAAATATTAAATTAATATGATTAATTTAAGTTTAAACTAAGCTATTAAATAAAAAATTCTTACATGAAATTTCTTCAGGAAGCAGAGAATAAAGAGTGTGAAAGTATCAGGTCTCTATTAAAAATATATAACCAATGTTTTCTGTTTTTACTAAATAGCTAAAATAATAAAAAATCAAGTGAATTAAAAAAAATAGCAATTAATGTTGTCTTAAGTTTAATGACAGTAGATAAAATGAATCATTTCCTGAAAAAGTAAGGTATTTTACTAACCTTTAGAAATATAATATAAACAGAGAAAAAGACGAAAGCTGTGAATCTTGTTCAGACATGGTTGTCTTCAAATACTTTCAACTTCTCATTAATTAGCATATTATAAATAACTCACTTCAAACATAATTACTTTAATAAATAAAAAATAGAAATTGACTGGGGTGTGGTTTCAGTCAACAAGGTAGTGGTATATAAGGAGTCGTGGTGCATTCAATCAGAGAATATAAGTAGGTATAATAATAATCATAATTTAATAGTTTAAACTTTATTAGATTGGATGAGTAGATATGCACAACCAAAATAAGACACTTAATTAGTACCCTTTTCACACTATAGTCATCATATTCTCTCCCTTGCGAATTAAGGTACCAAAGAATGACATTGAATATCTCAATATAATAAATAATATCATGTGATTCATGCACGGAACGAGTGACGCTATGCATATATATGCACATCGGTCACATAAAGTTCGAAACTTTAATCAATCGATAAACCTTCAATTATTATATAATTAACCTTATTTCTTTCCATTAGTATTATGCTAACATGTGCTTTAAAAATGTCATTTTAGTTTTTTAAATCTACTTCTTTTAAAGGTATGAGTGGAAGGTTGTACAATACTCAAAAGAGGTTAATTCTCTTAAAAGAATAACAGAATAATTGTCTTTTAATAAAAAATTGTGAATCACTTAAAAGAACAACATTTACCAAGAAATTAGGATGTGAGAATGGACTCCATTCAAGTAAGACTCACTAAAAAAATGTTTCTTTAATAATGAATTTTTGTGACAAAAAATTATTAATCACTATAGTAATTAATTTTGATACTAATTCATAAAGTAAAAAATTATTAGTAATTAAAATAATTACTATTATAAATAAAAATATATAATTTTTTATTCAACTTTTAAAATATATATTTTAGAAACTTCAGTATTTCTGACAATTTAACTTTACGTTACAAGTTCATAAAATTAATTAAAAATATATAATCCAACGCAGTTACGATGAATCATTGAAGAAAACAATCACTATTTGATTCATGCATGAATGTTACATGTATGGAAAAACGAAAACTTTCTCCAAATATAAAATGGGCAAATTTATTCCAATCATATGTATAACTGCAATATTGCACCGATCATTTCAGTCACCCTAGCTACCTTACACAGTTAGCCCTTTAGGACAACCTAAACGTGAAAATACCCTAAGCACCCTCCACAACATTAACAAACCTAATTATCAAAAAGAAAAAAAATTATAAATTTTTTTCAGACTCAGACAATATCATAGTTCATAGTTGTTGAAACGATAGATGTTCATGCAGAACCCTTGTCGAATATTCAAGTGGCTTGAACAAGAGGTGATGCAAGAGGTGAATGAGGAGACATGGCACTCTCATCAAACATCCTCGAAGAAAAACTGAGTCTAAGATTCAGTTGCCAACGTTTGATTCCCACTGGTTTCTTTGTTTCTTTCCCCACCAGTTCACGAATCCTGTTGAGTGCAATATCCACTGTTTCATCATCCATGTTGGCAAAGCAAACCCTAAACCAACCAGGCTCAGAGCAGTTGAAAGAAGACCCTGGTGACACATTCAGCTTCACCTCGTGAATGATCACACGCCATAGCTTCAACTCAGCTTCAAAACTTGGTTCCTCCAACAAACTCTTCAAGTTCATCCAGAAGAAAAGTCCTGCACTGCTTGGAAACCGAGCGATGTTAACCTCTTCAAGCCCCTTCATGAACTTCTCGTGCCTTTCTTCCAACCTCCTTGAATTCTCTGAAAGAAACCTCGTCACAAACTTTTCATCGGAAAGCATCGAAGCCAGCATGTGTTGGGTTTGCGACGAGACTAAGCCGAAGCTAGACATTTTCCTTGCACACGACACCACTTCATCGTTGAATGAATAAACTATGCCAACTCTGAAACCAGGGAACCCCATGTCTTTGGACAAACTATAAATGACATGAACTAGTTCACGTTTGCAGTGTTCCATTTCTTGGATCACTTCAGCCACGCTTACGTAACTGGGGGAACTACTGAACACAGTTGCTGCGTAGATTTCATCACAGACTAAGTGAATGTTTTTCTCGTTGATGAAGCTCACTAAGCTCTTCAACGTGTCCTTGTCCAAGGTTGTTCCTAAAGGGTTAGAGGGGTTTGTTATGATCAGCCCCTTAACGTTGATGTTGTCCTCTTTGGCTTTTTTGTACGCTTCTTCAAGAGCTTCTCTTGTTATCTTGAAGTTGTTGGAGCTATGACAGTGAACAGGAATTAACTGCACCTGGGTTCTCCAACACAAGTCACGAACGAATCTGTAGTAAAATATGAAGATATATCAATCTTTATCACTCTGTTAAAAGCATACATGTCATTCTTTGTGTTTTGTGTTGTGTAAGTATACACTTACGTAATCATATATATGATCACATTTTGCCATTGATGAGAAGTTGTTAATTAATTTTTCCACCTCTTAATCACATCACGTTATTATAATAACATGCGTGTAATCACCCTATCAGGTTTAATTCTCCTTTGACCAATTCAGCCACAGTGAATATATTATATATTGTGGTCCACGCATTAAGTGGGTAGCTGGAAAGAGTTACAAGAGTCTTGAATAAAGTTTTAAAAAGTTATTTTCAGTAAAAAGCGCATAATCTCTAAAGCAAATTAATTGCAAATTTAAATATATCAATGCAGAAATCAGTTAAAAGAAGAACATAGTTGGGTTTAGGGCAAAAGACATTCCTTGAAAAAAATAAAAATAAAAAAAGATTTTCTTTAAATTTGATATTTTGAAGAAATTTTGACCTACGGAATTAAATTTCTGAAAAATTTATAGAGCTGCATGTGTGTGTAATTATTGTATTGTGCTGACGTTTGTGTTTGAATATGAGGTCACCCTAAATGTTCATAGTTTCCATGTTCCATTTTCTAAAGGTCAACGTATAGTTATAATCCACTTAGCTTGCATCACGAAGTGTCTAATTTGGACTTAACATATATGTGAACGAAAAACCACACGCGTGTTGACTAACCTCATACCGTCGCACTCTCTGATCTTTCTTTTCCAAATTATCACAAAAATGCAACAAAGATCAGAAGAGAAATTCATACCATAAGAGGATATATATTTCGTAATAAAAAGATAGAAAAAATAATTATAATTTAATGATCCGCATATAAGTTATAAATAATTGCAAGTCAATTTTTTTGTTTTACAAGTTATTAAACCCAAATATTATTTTTAACAGTGGAGAATAATATATTAGAAACATTTGTAACATTAAAAATAAAATTAATCAGTTTAACTTAAAGAAAAAACCTTAATTAATATCACAAAAAAATTAAGATCATGTCATTCTTTGTGTTGTTGTTCTTCACATCTTTTATAAAGTTTATTTTGCTTATAAAATTAAAACTGACTCAATTATTTCATCTATTAGTGATACATTTTTTTGATTGATACAACCCAAGCTTCACCTTATTTGGTGTCCGCAACAAAAACCCTTGAATGCCACGTTTTCTTAGATACTTCAGATAACGTAATCTGTCAAAATATTAGGCTACTTCTACAGTATTCCAGACTTAAACCAGTAAGCAGATATACATAAAATGTTCATCAGAAACAAAAATATCAGTCTGATGAATATTATATTGAGAAAAGCCGTTGAAACTAAAGTAAGTAGAATGTGAAGACATTGAATTTCGCCTTAAATAAAAAGAAGAGGTGTTATTATTATTATTATAAGGCTTTATGAATGTTTGGTTTTGTTTTTTCACTTTAAAAGTTTGATAGTGAGTAGCACAGAGACATTCATTGAATGAACACATATTTTAAGGAAGAGAAGGTACATACCCTGGATAAAATGGGGTAGGAATCATAAAGGCATCTCCAGGATCAGCCAAGCAGAACATGATTTGCTCGTTGGCCCCTGTTGCTCCTCCACTCATCAATATACGGTCTGGATCAAACCTGACCCTACCTCCTCTCACTTTTGACATCCAATTCGCAATAGCCTGAAAAACCAGAAAAAATTGCACCTTTCTTATGAGTTTAATGGCCGATAAGGTGAAATAGTCGCTAGACAGAAGGAAAGAGAGGGTAAGATCATGAGTTTGAACTCCTCAGTAATAATTTGGAGAAGTAAGATCAATTTAGAAAAAAGGATAGAAGAAGTCGTGGGTTGAACTCCGTGTTAATCAGAAATTGTTGATTCTATGATAGTTAAAATCGAGATTATAAATACGGATAATAGATTTCACATTTTATATATTATGGTAGAAATTAATAAAATGAAACTTTACGTGAGAAAAGATTGATTTCATATATTATGTCTGGCTTTCATTTAATTTCCTGACTTACATTTCTGAACTCCTGCAACCCATGATAGTCCTGAAAGTTGGCAATGTTTCTGAACTGATGCACTCCCTCGGGAGTGCAAATGGAAGCTTCGGGATTATTCAGAATCCACTCTTCAACCAGATCAAAGCATAGCTGGAAAACATAAAAACCAGCAAGAAAATGAACACCACTGATCATAATAAAGAAAACACAATTGCATTTTTCATGGTGGGTCTATGGAGAATCACACGTACTTGATTTTCTGCAAGACCCATCTGAATAACACCTTGAGGATTTTCTGTAGGGTGAAATGGGTTTCTCTCATATGCTTTCCACCCATCAAAGTATGGAGAATTCTCTCCATGTTTGTCATTGGTGGCAATTTTGGATAGAAGGTGTTGTTGGCTCATTCTCTGAGAGTCCATGTTAATGTTAATTTGTGCAGAAGGTGTTTGATAAAACTCTAGTTTGAGTTGCAAGGTTTTGGAATTTGGATCGTGCTAGCTAGGTTAGCGAACAAGTTCCGGTGAAGAAATGGTGTGAGTTTGGGGTATTTATAGTAAATGTGGGGTAGGAACAGTGGTAGATGAGGAAGAAAACTCTGTTTAGAACTTCATGATTGAACGCTGAAAAAAATAAATAAAGATAATAATGGATTATGTTGGTAGAATTTCAATTGCTTGTTTCTCTTCTCATTTCTCGTTTCATAAACACGTGTGGAAAGACCAACGACCACAATGCCAAAGAGAATAATTATATTCTCAACTCATTTCTTTTTAATTTAAGTGAGTTTGTGTAAACCTAAACTCAATTTAATAAAACTTTGTAAAATGAAAATTGTATTCTATTTATGATCATTATCAAAAGTAAAATTAGATATTTACGAGTCATCTAATAAAAATATAATAAAGATGATATAATAGTTAATTTTTTTTTTATTAAAATAGAGATTGAATAACTCCATTACTAACTTACTAAATAAATTTATATTTAATTATCAAAATCATAAAACATACTTTTAAAACGAAAATTACACCTCACTTGAAATCTCCTATAAATATTATTAAGTAATTTTCATGAAAGTACGTATGTTACTTTATGTTTGGTTAAAAAAATACGTTTTTAATTAAAAGTATCTCTTTTATTTTTAATTAACAATTAGCACAAATATTCCATTAGCTCACTTCTATTATAAAAGAAATCATAATTAATGAAATCTAACCATTAAGAACTTTTTAACTAAATTATAATTGGCTAGCTTATTAGAACAAATATTCCATTCAAGAAAAATATGAGAGCAGGAAAATAAAAATAAAAACGATGTGATCCCCTTGCATTTTCTCCATTTAGCTTGCAGATTCTAAGTAACAAGACTATATCTAGAACTTGTACTGCAAGCACCAATTCACACTGAAGCCATTGTTTCTTTCAACCGGTGAGCACATGTTTGACGTCTATCACAATTGTAACAACATAAGCAAGAAAAGAAGTTTCAATGCCAAAATCAATTGTGAAGTTACTCGGAAAGTTACCTCTATTATTCTGAAAAATCCCATCACCCATGGTTCTCACTATAACCAGATATTGCATTTAAAATATGAAAATCTGATGAGAAATTAAGGGACTATTCTGATATTCAATTTGGGAAAGTACATTGCACCTTAGAAAGACGAGGAGGTGAGTGATAAATCACGAGATTGATCATCACATGATATCTTGTTAAGATTAATATTAAGATCATATAATTCAGAATTCCACGCAATTTTCACAAAGAGAAAACTCAATATCTTTTATCAAAATTCATATATTTTTATATATTATATAGTACATCCTTTTTATGAAATGAATTAACCAAAATCCTGAGAATTTCACATTATTTCTCTTTAACTGATATTTAATATTCACTAATTTTACATTTAATCTTTATTATATCAATCATTATGTACTATATTAAATTAAAAGATAAAAATTATAATAAAATTCAAAAGACTTACGAGGATCATATCAAAATGTTTAACTATTTTTAAGACAACTATATTTTAAGTGTTTTATAAACTTGATATTTTAATTTAGTTTTTATTAAATTATTTCATAGGTTAAGTATTATTTTTATCTTCGAATTCAAAAATCATATTTCTAGATTAACAAACATATTTTTCATGTCACAAATCAAATTTAACAATATATTATAATAAAACCTTTATGTATCATTTTTTTTAAGAAGGATTTTTTATTTTTTGTAACCATTATAATGTGTAGAAACAAAATAAGTATATGGTTTAATGTAAGGACAAAAAAACATAATTATAACTTTTTTTTATTATATTATGTATTCTAAATTTTAATATTTTTCGATTGAGTTCCTCTTATTTAGTTTTGTTGTTATGTTGTTACGTTATCTATCTTACTTATTTCATAAGATTTAGTAATTAATATAAATTGATATGCTCAATGTAAGTGGACAAGTAGTTTTGATTACTTACATCGAAAATATGTGTTGTATAATAAAAGATATTATGTTTTCTTATAATTTTTATATCATCACCTATATGGATAAAAAAATTGACGTTGTCACTATTATTTATATTATTTATGTAAATGATGATGAGAGTATCTTTTCTAACGCATCTCCTTTAGTAGTATATTAAAATTTAGATTACACCAATTAATTGTCTAGGATTCGAAGTAAATTAATAAAATAATGAAGGTTAAATTATTTATTTGGTCCCAACGTATGTAAATTTGAATTTGATCCCTCAATTTTTAAAAGTGTTAACTAGGTCCTTAATTTTGATTTGTTTCACTAAAGCCTCTTCTGTTAAAATGGCAGAAACGGCGTTAAGAGCACAGTGACATGACGTGGAGATGTTAGACGGAACTGAGCAGTGAAGTGGCACATTAAATGTGGTACACATGAAATTTTGAATGCTATAATAAATAAATAATTTTGAAAAAAAAAAGAAGAAAAATGATGTGCATTTAATATGTAATAAAACAGAATTAGCGCCTGTATTAACCAGCAAATTGGGGATTATTCTAGGGTTTGCGTTCGTGGCCGAAATTGGAGGAAAGAGGGGTTTGTCGGATCCAGGATCAACGATAATAGTCTTAGTAATGAAGTGAAGATGAAGCTTCATGGTTATTACCGAATTGCTACACAAAGTCCTTGCCACGAACTCCAGCCATTGACACTGAAGTTCTCTTCTGCTCGAGCAAAATGGTAGTTGATTAATGATTACCCTGCTTAGAATATTTTCCCTCTTGCTCTAGTTTTCGTCTCCATTAGATTCTTTGATGTGTTTAACCAAGTCATTTCTTTAAGGACTGCATGGTGAAAAGTTGGGATTATGAGTCCAGAGTAGGCAATGGAGCAATATATCATCCTTTTATCAGAAAGCATTCCCTGTTGGATTGAAGTAAAACCTTTTGTAAGTGTATTTAATTTGGTTTCTTTTTGTTCTGTTGGACTTAAATGCACACCATTTTTCTTTTTTTTCGAAATTATTTATTTATTACAACATTCAAAATTCCATGTGTACCACATTTAATGTGTCACTTCACTGTTCAGTCCCGTCTAACATCTATACGACACTGTGCTCTTAACGTCGTTTCTGCCATTTTAACGGAATGGACTTCATTGAAACAAATTATCAAAATTAGGGACCTAGTTAACACTTTTAAAAATTGAGGGATCAAATTCAAATTTACATACGAAAATTGGGACTAAATAAATAATTTAACCAATAATGAAATAGATAACTACACCACATTAAAAAAAGTATATATACTAATTTTTTCCACCGATTAATAATCATGCATAAGTATGGTCTCTTTTGCGATGCAAATAAACAAAATATATTAATAAAAATAATAAATAATAATTTCCAATATATTTACTATTTTTAAAAATATTTATTCTATTTTGTTCTCTACTTCTTTCTAAACTATCATTTAATATAATATATACGGTTCTAATACCATAAAAACAAACATTAATCGGTCCATAAACACGAATTTAAAATTATAGTTCTTAATAAAAATAATAAAAATCACGTGTCATTTTATATTTATATTATTACAAATATTACTCAAAATCTCATATTTTTCATATATAAAAAAAAATAAGTAAGATGACAAGTTAAAATAATTATTTTATTAAATAGTAAAAAAAATTAATATAACATTCAATTAAAAAATATAAATTTTTTGAGTAATTAATAGATAATTTTCTTTAATTAAAACTTAATTAAAATATCTAATAAAATTAGAAAGTTGATTAAATCTGTTTTAGAATTAAAATATGAGAATCAACTATGTATTGATCTTAGTGCTCTTAAATCATGGTTAGCAAATTTACTCTTTCTAGAAGAAATGACATGAATGACATGATGACGCAAATAGAGTAATTCAAGAGTTTAAAAGGCCAAAACAAACTTAAAAGATAACTTTTTTTTTAGTTTGTTTTGATGCAAAATTATTTATTAAATTTTTATAATTAATTTCATTTAACATTTAATTGACAGTAAAATTATTACCATTATTTTATAATATGTATGCATTTGAAAAAAAAAAAATATTTTTTTTATATAATTAAGAATGTCAATTGGTTTACCATTTTCCAAATCTATAATTTCGCTTAAGTTACTAACCTTGTTAATGGTGTTAATATTTTTTGTTTAAAAGAGGCGTAATTGAAGCATTTTTTAAAAGCTAGGATGCAATTAACATTTTTTTTAAAGTGGGTACCAAATTGACTCATCTCTACCAAAGTCAGCACCATTCGAGTAATTAAATCTAAATATTTTTTTCCTTAAACTTCAATTATCTTTTTACAGAAAATCCAACTTGAATTATGCTCCAATTAATCTATTATCCACTAAAAGATTAAATCCTAATCTAATTAATAGTTTTGTAGAAAAATTCTAGTTCCATTGTCAAGATATATGTAAAAAAAAAAAAACTTTTAAAACTCGTAGATCGAAAAGTACCAAAAAATAAAATTAGATAAAAGAAACGTATTTCTATTTCTAATACAAATCTAAAACAGAATAAAAACAATAGCAATACAAATAGAAAAAAAAATATTAGTCATAAATGATGATGAACAAATTGGTACACACGGATAATATGAAATTGAAAGAATGTAATCTTTCAAAACCATAAAACAAGGATTTTTAGAAAAGAAAAAAGTAAAGAGAAGCAAAAAAAGTCACATCGAGATAAAAAGATAAAAGAAGAAAATAGAACCCAAAGTCATTATAAGAAAATAAAGATAAATAATCATTGTATTTTTCATAAAAAAAATTGTAATTTACTAAATAATAGTGTTACTTTATTAATTATCATTTTTAATATCAATAAAAAATAATAATTTTAATTAAATTTTATTCTTAAACATGAACTTATAATTAATTTAATTGACATATATCATTAATAAAATATTTTTTGAGACTTTTTTTCTTAAATATAATTTTGTAATTTTACTTTAATAAAGATATATTAGTTAAAAAAAATTGAGTCTTGTTTTCTTAAACATAATTTTATCATTAATTTAATATAAAAATATTAATAGTAAAAAAAAATTAAAGACCTTCTTGTACGGGAGACCTAAAGTTAATGCTACACTTATCCATCTTTGCATAAAAAAATAAAGCATTGTCAAGATCAATGAAGTATCCATCTTTCAAAAAATCTATAAATAAACGATATTCTAATTTGGTGTTTTATTCAATTAACTTTTTAAAATTTATAACTTTTAAACTGAAATAAGTATTTTTAATAAAAAATTATCTATAAATTAAATAAATATTTATAATAAAATTTAAAAAAATATTGATATTATTTTAAAAATTAAATAAAGTGAATAATGTGATTAACAATCGGGCCACGACTGGTTTTAACCAAGTAATAAATGTAAGCATGTTTTCCATATTAAAATATCAATGAATAACTGATAATGAGGTCAATTCGATTCAAAAAATAGCTAAGTTTCTCTTATAAAATTCAAGCCAAGTCGATTCACAAACACATATCACTTGAATTAAATATGATCTTGTCTTATTATACAAATTGCAGTTTGGGAGGGAATTTATGTAGAGTCTGTTCACTAAACACTAACACAAAAAAGGCCTTTAACGTCACCCCAATAACGTCTGCCTAAAAAAAGCCCAACGTTAAAAATGAGCGGTGGCATTTTTGCAAATAATGAGACATATTTAACGTCTGACCTGGAGCGGGCGGATGTTACTTAACGTCTGTTAAAAAATACCCCGACGTCACTCAAAAAAGGACGTCGGCCCCCAGCTCGACAGACGTCCCTTGACGTCGGACCAGCGCGCGCCAGACGTCACTTAACGTCGGCCCCTCCCACCCCCGACGTCACTTAACGTCGGACATAAAACCCCCGACGTTAAGTTTTAGCTTATCTCTGCGCGAAACGCAGAAACCCTCGCGCTGTTCATCGTTTCCGCGAGAGTTCCCGCCGGCGACGCCATTTCCGACCCCCTCCAGGTGAGTTTCGAAAGGTTTTCGCCATCAAACTTGTTGGGGTTTAATTATGGGTTGATTTTACGCGTTTTGAACCGATTATTTTTCGTTTTCATCCCCATTTGCAGCGTTTTGAGATTCGTCCCACTTGCTCTTCGTTCCCATTTGGCCAGCAGTGTGCGGAGACCCTAGACTTCCTATCAAAGTTCGTCTTTCAATTAGAGAAGGTTAGTTTTTCATTGTATGTATATATTTGTTCATTGTATGTATAGAATTACTTGTATAATTTATAAATGTCATTATAGTTTTAGTCTTAAACTATTTTTATATTTTATTTAAAATTTTATAATAATATTTGTAAAATTAGTAAATAAAATTATATTTATTATTAGATATATGCATTTTAAATAATTCTCATTGCATTTTATTTTTGAATATTATTGTTGTAGTGTTATTTTATATATGTAGATTTATTATACTTATAGTATACAGTGAGCGAAACTTAGTTCCCGTTTGAGATTTAATACAAATGATTAAATTTTTAATCGTTTGTATTAAATCTTGAATTGTCCGATTGGACAGTTTGAAAAAATTATTTTTCATAATTTGCTACAATGTGTACATTGAGGTTTATGCATAAATTTCATAAAATTTCGATTGAGGCTAATTTGTGTTGTTCTCTGGATGCATACTTGATTGTGATCATGATTAATCATTTTCATTTCGTGTACTTCAGAGACCAATGCGAAATGCTGTCAAAATTTTGTGAAATTTATGATGTTTGACTTATTTGTACATGTGTTAGCAAATTATGAAAAATAATTTTTTCGAATGGGTAGGGCCTCTCCTTGTGAGAGTTAAAAGTTTGAGATTGATTGAGTTTTTTACGAACATATAGTATGGATCGAAGCTGGATGAATGAGGGTCGCATAAGTGAAGAGTATGAAAAGGGGGTTTCTGAGTTTTTGCAATATGTTCAAGAACACGCAATCTCAAGTAACGGGACATATTTTTGTCCTTGTGTTCGTTGTCTTAATCAAATACGTCATGACTTAGGAACAATGCGTGATCATCTATTCATCTTTGGTATAATGAGAAGTTATACACTTTGGACTTGGCATGGAGAAGTATTAGACAAGCCTACAACGTCACGAGGAACAGATTATGTAGACGACTGGATGAATGATCATTTAGAAGATATGGTACGTGATGTTGGGGAGGAGAATTTTGGAAAAGTTCATTTATATGATTCTCTTAAGTCCGATTCAGAGGAACAATTGTACCCAGGATGCACTAACTTTACGCGACTGTCAGCAACTTTGAAATTATTCAGTTTAAAAGCAAGGCATGGATGGACGGATACAAGTTTCACAGAATTGTTGGAGTTGTTAAAGGAGATGCTTCCAGAAAATAACACGTTACCTATCCGTAATTACGAAGCGAAGAAAGTTTTATGTCCAATGGGTTTGGAATATCAAAAGATACATGCATGCCCAAATGATTGTGTTTTATACAGAGACGAGTTTGCTTCACTGAAGGCGTGTCCAACATGTGGTTTATCGCGGTTTAAAAAGAAAATTGATGGAAATAGTGGCGATGAAGACAAAGATGGTCCACCTGCTAAGGTGATATGGTACCTTCCTATAATTCCTAGATTCAAACGACTATTTTCCATTAAAGAAGATGCAAAAAACCTGAAATGGCACGTTGATGGAAGAAAGTGTGATAATCTTCTTCGACACCCAGCAGATTCTCCACAATGGAAGAAGATTGATGAAACATTTCCAGAATTTGGTGCTGAGCCAAGAAACTTAAGACTTGGACTTGCTACAGATGGTATGAATCCTTATGGGAACTTAAGTAGCAAACATAGTTCATGGCCAGTTTTGCTGATGATTTACAATTTATCTCCTTTGTTGTGCATGAAGAGGAAATATATGATGTTGTCTATGATGATATCGGGTCCTAGACAACCTGGAAATGACATTGATGTGTACCTAAAGCCGTTGATCGATGATTTGAAACTATTATGGGAAGAAGGTGTCGATGTGTATGATTCATATTCTGAAGAATTGTTTTGTTTGCGTGCAATGTTGTTTTGCACCATAAATGATTTTCCAGCATATGGAAACTTGAGCGGTTACAGTGTTAAAGGTCATTTTGCATGTCCCATTTGTGAAAAAAACACGAGTTATATTCAATTGAAGCACGGTCAGAAAACTGTGTATACAAGACATCGAAAGTTTCTTCCTCGAAATCATCCTTATCTTAGAATGAAAAAAAGCATTTAATGGAAGTCCTGAGGATGAAGTTGTAGCGAGACCCCGCAATGGTGAAGAAATATACAACCAAGTGGAAAACATTGACATTGTGTTTGGGAAACATCCAAAGAAAAAGACCACGGAAAAAAGCATTTGGAAGAAACGATCAATCTTCTTTAATCTTCCATATTGGTGTAAACTTGATGTACGACATTGTATAGACGTGATGCACATTGAAAAAAATGTATGTGATAGCGTCATCGGGACTTTACTAAATGTAAAAGGAAAGACTAAAGATGGAGTTAAAGCACGACAAGATTTGGCTGAAATGGGCATCCGTTCTGAGTTACATGCACAATCAATTGGAAGACGAACCTACCTGCCTCCAGCTTGTCACACTCTTTCTAGAAAAGAGAAGCAAATTTTTTGTGAGTGTTTAAGAAGTGTGAAGGTTCCCCAAGGTTACTCTTCAAATATTAGTAGCCTTGTTTCTATGCAAGATTTAAAGTTAGTCGGTTTAAAGTCTCACGATTGTCATGTGTTGATGCAACAACTTTTACCAGTAGCTTTTCGAGCCATCTTACCTACTTCTGTCAGAGGTATTCTAACACGTTTGTGTATGTTCTTCAATGCCATATGCAAGAAAGTTATTGACCCTCGAGTGTTAGACGATTTGGAAAATGAGGCCATTAGACTATTGTGTCAATTGGAAATGTATTTTCCACCTTCATTTTTCGATATCATGGTTCATTTGATAGTTCATCTTGTGAGGGAAATTCGATTATGTGGGCCAGTTTTCTTGAGATGGATGTACCCAGTGGAAAGATACATGAAGATCTTAAAGGGATATGTCAAGAATCAGTATCGACCAGAAGCTTCTATTATAGAGCGGTACATTGCAGAAGAAGCCATTGAATTCTGCTCAAGTTATATGCCAAGTTGTGAACCAATTGCAGTTCCTAAGACTAGACATGAAGGTAAATGTGAAGGTAAGGGTGTGCGTGGAGTGAAGATTCAAAGTGTTAGTAGAAAATTAGTTGATCAAGCCCATTTGTACATCTTAAACAACACTGTAGATGTCATTCCTTACATAACGCAACACATTGATGAAACGAAATCAGCACATCCACGAATGAGTGAAAAATGGGCACTTAATGAACATAACAAAACATTCTTATCATGGTTTAAGAAAAAGGTTTACGCGACTCCAAATGTTTCTGAAACTCTATTGAGGCTAGCTCGTGGACCGAACAATGATGTCATTACATATGGCAGGTACTACATAAACAATCATTGTTTTTATTCAAAGATGGAAGATGACAAAAGTAGAGTTCAAAATAGTGGGGTTACACTTCAAGCTGAATCTGTACATTTTGCCAGTTCTAAGGACAAGAATCCAGTTACAGCATCCATGAGTTACTTTGGAATAATACATGAAATATGGGAAGTTGATTATGTGACTTTTAGAGTGCCAGTTTTCAAGTGTAAATGGGTTGATAGTAATTCGGGTGTTAGCACAGATGACTTTGGCTTTACTTTGGTGGATCTTAACAAGATGAGTGATACAAATGAACCATTTATTATGGCTAGTCAAGCAAGACAAAATTTTTATGTCATTGATCCAGCCAATCAGAAATTGTCAGTTGTATTGGAAGGAAGAAACATGCACGTAAATGATGATGAAGATTGTCTAGACATACTTGAGACAACGTCTTTCTCATCAAGAACCATTCAAGACAAAGTTGATGATGTAACTGATGACATCCATGCTATTCGAAGTGATCACAATGAAGGCATATGGGAGAACACAATTTCTTGATAGGTGTTTATTTAATAATATTGTCACATTTACTTTTTTTTTATTTTTCTTCCTGTTTTAATATAATAGAGGTTAATTGAGTATATTTTCATTGTTAACATTTCCTAATGATATGTTTCAGGTATGACAAGCTCCGGATCAGACCAGGAGGGACCTGGTAGATCTGTGACTCGGTTGTCGGATGTCACAAACCGACGAGAGAGGATGCCGGTCCACATTGATCCTCGATCGGGTGAACCCAGTGGCCCTTGGGAAAAAAAGTACTGTAGCTACATAGGAATGTTGGCCAAAACGAAAGTTTCTATTGCAATTGCATGTTGGGATGACGTCGCGGAGGTCGAGAAGAACCTCCTATGGCAGGATCTTGTGGTATGTTTACTTAAACCAACTATAGTATTTTTTTATGTTACTGTTAACATAACATATTTTATGTTTTAAACAGCACAAATTTGAGATTACTCCGAACACTGAGCGAATTAGAAAGAAAATCTTATCTCACATAGCCACCAGATGGAGGGACTTCAAGGCAAGGCTCACACGTTTATATGTGTTTGGAGATAGACAACATGACACTCCTTGTGAGAAGTACAAAATCTCGGAGGAGGAGTGGATGCAATTTCGTGCATGTAGAGAGTCTGGAGACTGGCAGGTTTGTTTGTTAAATTTGTTTATAGTGACACTAGTCATACATTTTTGTATTCAAACTATTAAATAATGTTATGTGTGACAGGAAAAAAGGACAGCAGCCCAACAAAGACAAAGGCTTAATGATACACCACATGTACTCTCTCGAGGTGGTTATGCATTATTGGAGAAAAAATTGAAAAAGTCGCGTGCACAGTCTCTGGGACTTGAGTCCCCTGACCTAGTGGATGCAATTCCTAGGTACTAGATGTGGAAGGCTGCTCGGACTAAGTCCGATGGGCAAATGACATCACAATCAGCTCAAATCATATCTCAAAAAATAGTAAGTACAAACCTTATTTGACTATCATAGTTCATATGTTTCTCCTTTTGATTAAACTTTCTTTTGTGGTGTAGGATGAATTAATTGAGCAAGAGACTCAGGGTTCGTTTGTTGGCCATGGTCGGGACGATATACTCACAACGGCAATTGGAAGGCCAGAGCACCCAGGACGTGTGCGTGGTGTTGGAGGTGCCATTGGTCTTCGAGATTACTTTGGTCCTCCACAAAGAAGTAATGAATCGTTGAGTCAAGAGGCCTTGAGGAAGATGGAGCAACAAATGGAGGAAAGATTCAACCAACGCATGGGAATTATGGAGCAACGTTTTATGGAACAACTTCAACAACAACAACAAATACAAAGAACACTTGAAGAAAAGCTTCAGTCCATGCAGCAACAGAACATGGAATTACCCACTCAAGCTCCAACAGGACAACGTGTGAGTACAAAAGGCTCATGCTCTGGTGTAGATCATACTGACTACACAAGTCAGTATGAGCTATTGGTTGATGAAGACCCCCCACGCGTAGTGGCCATAGGACGACAACTTCAGGGTGGGGAGATTATCCATGGTGTTCCTCTATTGCCCCATCATGTGCGTGTGATGATTGATGAAGTTCGAGATCCCCATGCCCAAGTGCTTGTGCCAACTTCAGAAATCCAATTTGTTGGGGAAGCTTTAGGCACATTTATTGCTTGGCCTAAAGCATTGATCATGTCATACTTTAGCCCACCAAAGGTATTATGACATCATGTTTTTAGTAGTTCAATCTTACAATTTATAAAACTTTTAACGTCAAACCTTTCTAAATCTTTATTTCAGTCCACTCGTCCTGAAAAACAGCCGGTCCGACGTCCACGTGTTATACGTGAAGATGATGAAATGGCGGAAGCAGAAGATGATCCTCTAGGAAAGCTGCTTCTGAAATTACACAAGTTGAAAAGAGGACCGGTAGAGCTAGAGTGGGAGTTAAGAGTATTTGGCCTCCATTGTCATGTCCCATTGTACATAAACCTGAATGATGCACTAGAGATCATTACAGGAGACAAGATGTTAAATATTTCAGTCATACAACTATGGTGCATGTAAGATTTTTTTTATTGTATTTCATATTTAAAGCAAGGAATTAGTACCTTTTAATATTATACCTAACTGTCTTCTTGTAGGTACATGGACAAAGTCATTGTGGACCAAGGTCGATCTTCCGTCTATGGATTCATTGAACCTCAAACAATTCAACCTTCGGGAAACTCACCTGACCAAATCAAACTTTATTTGCAAACATGGATGGTTGAGTCAAATAGAGAGATCTACTTTGCGCCATACATTGATTCGTAAGTGTTTTTGCTAATAATATTTTGTGAAGTATTATTAATTATTTTGGCTAAGTACTTGTGATTGATGGTAGGTATCATTGGCAACTTTGTCTCATCATTCCAAGACAATGCCTAGTTGTATGGTTTTGTTCATGCCATAGGAAGATTCCACCAGCTTTTAAAAACATGTTACAAGAGTAAGTATTATTTTTTTTTCAATCCTAACCTATGTATCTACTTAGTTATAAAAACTTATATATGTTTTATGTTTCCAAAATTTCATTAGAATTGTGGGTAAACCTAGAGGCCAACAACTTAAAGTCATATATCCAAAGGTTAGAACTCATTCATTTTAAAGTTATTAATTTCTGTATGTCAACTTATGACTTTGATGTGTTTATTTTATTTGTAATGTTCAGTGTAACAAGCAAGAAGATTCATGGGAATGTGAATATTATGTCATGTCTTGGATAAGAACAATCATTCGAGCTGCAGTTAAAGATGAATGGATAGAGGTAATTATATATATCTTTCACATATTATAAATCATATCAAACTTTAAAGAATGATATTCATACATAATGAAATTGTATTACTTTTTCAGCGATTCAAGAATCCATCACCTCTACCAGATGACATTATCCACACACTAAGACAGGAATGGGCAGCATATCTATTGGAGAGATGGAGTTGATACCACATGAATTAGAACTCGTTTTAAAAACTTTATTGTACAAGAATTTCATGTTGAAACTTTTAGTTTGTTGTTATTTATATTAGTTTAGAATATATGTTGAAACTTTAGTTCTATTATATATAACTGTAACTCTAAAATTGTGCTGAAAGTTTTATGAAATTGTTCTGGGAATTTTCTGATTTTCAGGTGTGTGGATATTGTAAAAACAGTCAAATTTTTTTAAAAAAATGGAGCAGTTTGACGTCTGGTGTGCCCTAACAGACGTAATTTAACGTCGGACTATACCAGGGCCGACGTAATTTAACGTCTGACTGTTGCAGGGCCGACGTTATTTAACGTCTGACAGTCTCTGACAGACGTTAAATTGCTCAGGTTTTTCCCTCTTTCTGGTGCGAAAATTGACGTCTGCTATTACTGGCCCCGACGTTGGATAACGTCGGACTCCCACAAGGACCGACGTCAAGTGACGTCTGCTATTTTTCCGACATTATTTTGACGTCACCCGATACGACGTCGGTGTTTGGGCAGACGTCAAAGGTCGAAAATGTCGGACGTTAAAAGGATTTTTTGTGTTAGTGAAAATTGCAAAATTCTAAAGATAAAATATGATGATCAAAATACTTCATATAAATTTAATTTGAAAATAAAATAAAATTAAAATTTATACAACTAACCGATTCAATTAAAAAATTTAATTAAATAATTATATTGAACACATTTACGAAGAACTAAAAAATCATTTAATTTTAATTCACAACTAATTTTCAAATTAAAATCTCAATCAAAATCTAAAAGAAAAAGAACGACCTCAATTTTGGATTTACCTCATGTTGCAAATGTGAATCGATTAAGAAAACTAGGCTTCCATTGATGAATAATTATTTAAAATGAAAAAAATAAAATCAAGAACGTGTAAGAGAGAAAGAGATATACATTCAGTGGCGGATCTTTACGAGAATTGTTGGAGGAGCCAAAATAATACATCAAAAATTTATATATTTAATTATTGTCACTAATAAAATAAAATTAAATACATAATTTAGTATAACAATAACTAAAAAAATCACACATATCTAAAAAATTGTCAAAAGAAAATTCAATAATAATCAAACCACACTTAAATTCCAGTTATAAAAAACACAAAGTACAATTTTTTTTCTATTTTCATAAAATAAAAAATTAATATACAAGAGGCTGATTAAACTCATATTTTACTATCAAGTGAGACAAGAGAGAATTAACTTCTTTATTTCTTCAAGAATGGAAGAAAACCTCTGAAAGATGAGAGCAAAAATAATAGATCTTTTTCTCTTTAGAAACATAAGAAGATAGGTGAGAACAATATGTGAGAAACTCAAGACATATAATGGAACCACAATTAAGATTCGGTTATAAAAAAAAACACAGTACAATATTTTTTCTTCTATATTCATGAAATAAATAATTAATATAAAAGAGGATCATTAAATAAATTATTAAACTAATATTTCACTATCAATTGAGACCAAAGAATTATTTTCTTCTTTACTTCCATGAGAATGGAAGGAAGAGGACAGAGGATAAATAAGAGCAAAAGTAATATATCTTTCTCTCTTCACAAACAAGAAAAAACATGTGAGAATGAAATATAAGAACAATTTGTGAGAAACTCAAACCATAATAAATAAAAAAATAAAAAAATATCTTGATAAATCTTTTTATTCTTTACTTTTTATTATGTTTAATTTTATATTTTATTATTAATTAATATTAATTATTATGTTTATAAAAGAAATAAAATATGTGATTTAATTATAATATATTTTTTAATATCTATAATATAAAAAAATTAAAATATATATAATATAAAAAAATATAAAAAAAAATTCAAAATTTTGGGGGGGGCCATTGCCCCTCCCTGCACCAACGGTGCTCCGCCACTGTATACATTAGATAAGTTTTTTTCATATACAAATTTGACGAGTCTATTAATACACATTAGACGAGTATGTCAATTCGGGATGAATCTTACAATATACATTAGATGAGTCTATTCATACACAAATTAGACGAGTCTGTTCATACACTAATTAGACAAGTTTAATAATACACATTAGATGAGTCTATCCATGTCCTAACTAAACAAGTATTTTGTGCATACAACATAAAACAAGTCATTTCATGCATTAATTAGACGAGTATAAAAACATATATTAGGTAAGTTTGTCCATTCACTAATTAAATGAGTTTTGCAACACACATTCGATGAGCTTGTCCATACATTACTTAAATAAATTTAACAATATACATAAGACTGTTATTTATACACAGATTATACCAATCTATTAATGTATATAGTAGACAACTCTCTTTATTCTCTATCCATTCATACGTAGGGTTTAAAACTAATTTCCTATAATAATGTTTGCTATCATGAGTGTAGTTGAGTCATGGCAAAAAGTACTTCTGTGCCAGAAGAAAAAAAAATGATCGGGAACCAAACTATGGGCAACCTTTGTATAAAAACCGTTAGATCTTGACTTTGTTTATCGTTGTTAATTTGGTCAACGATCAAATTAATGGATATCCCAAATAACTATTTGTCGAGTTAACGAGTAAATTTATTAGTTCAATATATTAAAAGATAAGTTGACTTATGCTATTAATTTTTAGGCTTAAATACCTTTTTGTCCTCATTTTTGTAGTGTTTGTTGCGGATGGTCCTCATTTTCACATAATGTTTAAAATGGTCCTCATTTTCACATAATGTTTAAAATGGTTCTCATTTTTACAGAATGTTTAGAATGATCCTCATTTTCGCAATTTGTGTTTTATTTGGTCCTTTTCTGTAACGCCGTTTAAATCATTAACGGAACATTGTACAAGTAACACAGTTTGTATTAGGGTGTGTTACGTGTGTTGTACAGGTGACTAATTAACGTTAATTTTTCAATTTAGGGAAAATTTTGCAATTAGAGAAATTTCTTTATCTTCGTCTTTCTTGAGTTCAGATTTGCAGAGGAAGCAGCTAATACTTGTCATTTCATCATTGGATTGCAGTTGCACTCTTCATTTCAATTTTCTAGTTAATCATCATCAACGAGGTAAGTGGGTTCAGGGTTTTCTGGGTTGTGTTTGCTCGTGGGTTAGGGTTTTCGTAATTCTATTTTTGGGTTTGTTTGTCTTTCGACTGTTGTGATGTTCTGCATGGTTTCTAAATTACTTCCATGATTTTGTGTAGTTTGTGTCTGTAGGTGGGGTTTAGTGGGGTATTATTTTAGTTGGTTTGTTTGTCGGTTGTCGATGTTGGGACCGTAACATACCTGTATAATGAGATTGCAGGAAGAAGAAGATTGCAGCAATACCAATTGGGAATGGAGGAACAAGATTGCCAAAACTCACCAACTGCCCAAACATTCTCTACCAAAACCCTAGCTCACTTAGTTATCCCTGAATATCTAATTAAGACACCTGTACAATACACGTAATACACCATAATACAAATCGTACCACATGTACAATGATCCGTTAATGATTTAAACGGCGTTACAGAAAAGGACAAAATAAAACACGAATTGTGAAAATGATGACCATTCTAAACATTCGGTAAAAATGAGGACCATTTTAAATATTCTGTGAAAATGAGGACTATTCGCAACAAACACTACGAAAATGAGGACAAAAAGATATTTAAGCCTAATATTTAGAATCCAAATTAATATTTTAAAATATCAATTACCAAATTAATCGTAAAACAGTTATATCAATTTTGAAGATTAAAATGATATGTATGCAGTTTTCGGTATGTACACTATTTTTCACTTTGGATTTATTTTAAATCTAGCACAAATAATGTTGTGAGCAGTAAAAAGGAATAATATCTCAATTGTCGGTGAATCCTTTAACCCAATTTATTAAGTCAACTAGTTAATGAAAACCAATTACCCAAATAAACTAACACTTGGTAATTATTCCTTTCTGACTTACTTTTTGGTTGGACGGTTCAGTTATTTATTGACTTGATGAACTCTGAGTGTTTCTGGTCACATGCATAGAATTAATTACTCTGAGCAATATTTAATTTAAATAGTAATGTGTATATATACTAAGTTTGAATATAAATATATTATTTGAGACATATATTAATTCATATGTTCTTTCTTTTTTTCCTCTGCGTTAGGCAGACATGTTCCAAAGTGCGAAAGTTATAACCATAACTGGAATGTAATTGTTTTCAGTCTTGTTTAGTCTAAGTGGACAATAAGGTACTCCAATTATGTACCTCTTTTAGTGAAAATTTGAGCATTGGTTCGCTACATGTTTCAATAATTATCATACCAATAAAAAAATTGTATATAAAGAATAATAATATGACTCTCATCTCACACGTTAATTGTGGGAATTAAATTCAAAACAAAATTATTAATAACATTATAGAGTATATCATGTGTTGATATTATGCACTAAATCTAATAATGTTAGTGTGAAGAACGACTTTTAGGGGTTTGAATGTGCGAGTCTAAATTACAATATCTGATCCTTGTTAATTAATTTTCTATGTACATGTTGTGTTGGCTCCTCAATAACACAAGTTTTATTTATGATTAATTTTTGTTAAAAAGTTAGATAATCATTTTTAGTGAAATCTTTTATCTCAATTATTTGTTTTAAATAGAATACAACTTTTTTTTAATAAGCACGCTTATCTCTCTTTTTATGACATCATATTTTCTATAAATATATCATCTTTTTCTTTTCTTCTATTTAAGTAGAGAGAGACTTTTAAGTGTCTGTAAATATTTTCTCTTAATAATCTGAAGTATGATACTCAAATATGAAATATTTACATAATTAACAAGATCAAGTTTAATATCAGTTATACTATTAATTGCTCATATATATGGATTGTGTTTAGAGATGTTAACAGAGCGTGTATGATACAAATATTCACAAGTACAGATACTATAATATCTGTACACATTCCGTTAATATGTTTGTATAAAAAATATTCGTACTGCTATTTGTGAATATTCATTTACAATATTCATTTCTTACCTGTTGTAGATTTTTTTTAGTTAGGAATATTTTCTTCTTTTATATGAATAATTTCAAAGGAAGACAAACACTGACTAGAAAATTTTTCTGAGAAAAAGATATTTATTTGGCCGGCACTCGACTGTGAAAATAGTAAATTGGAGTATCGTGATGGCAAAGACAGAAGCATGTTAGGTACTGTTTCAGAAGAAATAGAAAGTTTGAAAAGGTGGAACCCTAGGGCTCATGGCCGGCAACACCGTGTAAAGTTTTGGCCCCACATTCCCTTTTTTTCTGGTAGGAATTTAAGAAAACTTTGCCACGTATACCAAAGAATGACTATGAAACATCTTCCAAGTTTCCTGGGAAAGTGTTCAACCATTTTGTGGTCGTGGAACACATTGGAATATACACATGTAACTCGTACCAGAGAATTACTTCTTGAATCAAACTTTGAGTGCATTCGTCTTACCGCAAGTAATGGTGGTGCAGGATTCTTACGCGTTGATGATCTCTCTTTTGAAAATACAAGGCATGAGATACATGAGTTTTGCACCAATCGCCAAGGATTATAATCACCACGACACTGTTTGGTGTTCATCTCCAACACCACCTCAGCACCCTTTAATTTCTAACTCAAAATTTATTATCTTGTGCTAACTGCTTAAATCTTAGTTCTTTGCATCATTACTACATACATACACACTCACGTCACGCCCCCAGCAAAAGGAGAATATAAGTTTTATTTTTTATGCACAAAACAAGTTTTACTTGCTCCACTTGTTAGTGGTGTAATATAAAACTGCTGTTCGTCTCGTATTATTATTATTATTATTATTATATTCGGGTTTTTTTAATATTAAATCTTAAACACAAATCATCGGCATAAGCGAAGTTTCTACGTTATAAGAAAGTTTAATTCGTCACCTTTTTACATTTATACTTTCCTGATAAAAAAAATAAAATAAAATTAGTCACCTTGAACGCAGACAGTTTTATGTCCTAATTATGAAAAAGATAAAGCACATATGTTTTCTCCCTTTAAAATTTATAAATGAGTTTATGCTAACACATAAATTCATGCTAATTATTACTACAAATTTTTACATCTTAGTTATATTAATACTTCAAAATTCATCGATCATATGTCATGAAATGAAATTTAATTAAAATATAAAGAAGGAAAACAAAATATATTAAAAAATCACACTAAACTCATAATAAGAAAATTTTTGCTTCACAATATATAAATAAACTATACATATTATGGAAAAAATCTTTAAGAATATATGAATTTAAAACATTAAATATATATATATATATATATATATATATATATATATATATATATATATTATATATATTTTATATGAAAATATTTTGACACGTATATCCTCGAAGAAAAACACCCTGTCTTCTAATTTCATATTATTTTTCACATAAAGAGTTCACCTTGTTAATTAATATATAGATTTTGTTCAAGTGTTATTTTCAAGTTATGTATAATGTGATTTCTGCCTTGAGTTATTTTGATTTTTAACTTAACGATTCATTCGTGTCACTTTTTGTTCACTCGAATGCAATTTATTCTATTACATATTTCATCATTAGCTCGTGAGAACATATCACCATTGAGGACAAAAAAAAATTATATCCGATTATCAGCATATAATAGAAAGTTATAAATGACTAAAGCAAATTACACTATCAATACATTAATCAAGAAAATAGATTTTGAGAATTGTTACTCTAAGACATTAATCATGTCCATGGGCTCACATTTCTCATATCCTAAACACTAATAAAAATAAAATATATTCTTATATTATTACGCATTATTCATATAAATCATACTAGGTGGATAGAAGAGTCTAAATTTTTTAATGATTTTTTATTTTGCCCTCCATTAAGTATTAAACATATATGGGTAGAGATATTTTAAAATTTGTGACTATCGATATATCTTGAAGATACAACAGAAAAACACAGTAAAAATCTAGTAGAAAATTTAAATTCATGGGTAGAGATATATTTATTTTCACCTTTTAAATAGAAAATACAAAGTGAGAAAATCAGTAACTTACATGAGTAATGTATTTTATAAGATTTAATAAAACATTTCTTCGAATAACTTTTATATTAAAATATCCGTTATGTATATATATTATTATACTCTTTTTTTTCAATTTTAACTCTAGTTATATTGTATTCCTTATTTTATTTCTCAAATCTCTTTGCCCTGTACTTTCTTTATTTTTATTTGAAGTTCACATTCGACCTCCTGAATAATATTTTTTCCAAAATATATTTATTGAAAATCAACTAAGCATGTTTCTTATGCTCGTTGAAATTCAAATGCATTAATTAAGTCAACGACCACCATATTACTATACTTTCTAACTATAGTTTCCAGTTCATATTTGGTAGTATAAGTTTTAAATTTGCTCTACTCTTTCTAATGGTAAATGGATGTTTCTTTACAATAAAGAAAAGCAAGGACCCCCTTCAAACAGGAAAATTAACAAGAGTAAGGAATTAATTATTTTAAAAATATAGAAGTGTCACAAACCACACTTTTTCAAACATATACTATATTATTAACTGAAATTTATTAAAATAACAAATTTTAGAAAATCAAATTTATTTGTTTAAGAAATTTATCTCTTTATTTGAAAATTTTAATAATTTTTAACTAATAATAAAGCCTAAATTTGAAATAATATGTTAAAAAGTTGTGTGGCTAATTCAACTCAAATGCTTTAAAATCATAGGTTATAACTGAAATTATTATGTGATCATAGCTGCTTCGAAAATCATATTTCTTGAATAATTTCAATAGATTATTCTCTCTTCGGATATCCTGACAACTCAAACAACTCATATTATTCCAAACAAAAGGCTTTTGACGTATAAATGTATGTTAACAAGTTGTGATGAGCCATTCAATTACCACACACACATGTATTAAAATTACTTCGAGAATAAATTTTTAAAAACTATTCACTATTTTTTATGTTATTTTTAAAATGTAACAAATAAAAGTGAGTTATTTGTGTAAGCCTATATAGATTAAAAGAAAATAAATAATAAGCAGGAGAAATATGTATTTTATAAAATTATTCTTGAAATAAATTGATTATTTTCAATTTTGTATATTATCCTTTTTATTTTTAATTTTAATTCTAAAATAAATAAATAAAATATATTTTTTAAATCTTGATAATGTTTAAAAGTATCCTATTGATATTATATAATAAATATTAGTAACCTGTATTTATCATTTAAATTTTTGTTCAATATAATAAACGTTGCAATATCAACATTAAAACAGTTGTAAATTTAGAAAAAGAAAACAAAAATAAATTTTCACATGGATAAAATCAGACTTTAACTTTTTATCTATGTATATTATATCTTTTTATAATAAATATATTTATACCTATATATAGGAGTTTTATTTTTGTGGCTACTTTTTTTTTTTTTACTTTTATCTTTCATATTATGTTTTATTAAAAGTTAAATAATTTTTTAAATTTAACTATTTTTCTAAAATAAACAAATTTTATTTATAATAAAATTATAAAATTTTAATTGCGCGTGTATTTTCACTGGTATAGTTTAATTTGAATTCTCTTTTACATAAATGATGTTTATAAAATTCTTAATATTATTGTTATTTTTATTTATGTGTATCAAAATTAAAGAAATGTATATTTTAATAGTATATAAAAATATTTACTTGAATGTATAATTATTGTTATGATTTCAATTGTAAAAATATTAAAAAAACACTTAACATATATTTATATATTCATGTATCAGTATCAGCTCATGATTCATGTAACTATAGTCCGTCATGACGTAAGCTAATACGTTTATAATTTTGTTGATTAAATTTCTATAAATTGTATAAACAGTATGTGAAATAAATATTTTAATATATCTGGGATTATAATGTATTATAATAGAAAATATATGTTTCAATATAACTTTGTATAGTAGACAAGAATGTTGACCCTTAGTGAGAACAACCCTCATGTTCTTTCGTTAAATATTTGATAGATAATTAAAATTATTTCTTTTCTTTTTGTACTAACTACTCCTTTGATCAAGTTAGCACACAAAATATATAAAATATTTCATGATAAAAAGAAAAACAAATTATTATTTTTTGTAATTAGTGAATTCCATACTTTTGAATGATCATTTAAATATCGAGTTCAGATTTTTCTTTTGTTTGAATATTTAATTTGTCTTCTAATTAATATTAAAATATAACAACGTTAGTACTTTAAATTCTTTTTTATATATTTTAATATCTTAAAATCAATGTCTATTAATATAGTTTATAAAAAAAATACTAACAGAAAATCTAAATTGTTAAATATCACACTCAAATTTTTAGAAAATAAAACCATCGGAGAGAACCTTAATCTGTACCTTAAAGTTAGCTCTAACACCAGAAATTAAAACATTTACGTACTTGTGTGTGTGATCAATGAGGTTGACTTTAGACTAATGCGATTGAAATTTTGAATTTAAAATTGCAAGAGAATGATGAAAACGTTGACATCAGTGTGTACGTGATTTGTAATCAAATAGATTTTATTATATGGATTTCTATAAAGTAGCTAATCGAAGTCAAGAACTTTAATACAAAAAGTGTTAAAATAAACTCTCATCCAATAAAATTCCAAAAGCAATTGATTAAACAATTTAATAAAACACGACACTTTGTAGGTGATTTGACTTTTCATACTTCTCACCCACGTTGTATCTTAAATTTCTTTTTACTTATTCATAAAAATATGTGTTAAAAAAATTATCCTTCTTATAGTATAAAACTATCTTTTTACAATAGATACTACGTCACCTTTTACGAAAACAATATAAAATTAAAAACAATATAAAATATGATGTATTGTCATTTTCGTTATTATAAAATGATATATTATATCTGTTATACAGGAAACAGATGTAATATATGATTCAATTTGTATTTTGTGTTTACTTTTAAATTTCAAACATTATTACATGGATTGAACTTAGGACCAATTTAATAAGTATTTAAAATGAGTTTTTATTTTTAATTTTGTTAAATTATGGCAACTATTTTTTTTTTATAAGTAGTTTTTCATTTGATTATTCTTTGTTGTTTTCATTTTGGCATTGTTGTTTTCATTTTGGCATTCCTTTCTTTCTTTGTAGTCACTCGTTATCACTTTTTCATCATAGTCATCATCAGTGTAGGCAACCTTCCCTATCAAAGCCACCAAACCCCATTCTAATGGTGCTTTTTTTATCTCTTTGTTGGTGTCGCTTGGGATTTCATGCAGTCGACGCATGGTCCGTCCTCATCAACATTGTTGTTACTTTGGCAATTCTAGCAACCTCTCGTTGCTCCAACACCTCTACATCAGCAACAAACGAAATAATTGAAGTGAAAGTCATGATGAGAAGACCAGTGACAATCGTTAGTCACGAACTTGTGTTGGAACTCTGGTAGTGGCAATTGTTGACCTCGGTGTGGTCACGGGAGAAACTCCAAATGGCGTAGCAGGTCCTTGCGAGGTGGCACACATGGGGCGAGGGTGGATGGTGTTGGAGTGTCTCGCACATTGAAAAAGTACCCATGCGTTTTTGGGAGAAGAAAAGCGAAAAGGCATTGTCGACCACTACAAGAAAAATGCTAATTACCGAAGGCTTCTTCCCAACGAATTTTTATTCGTCGGTAATTGTTCATTATCGATGGAATTACCGACGAATGAAGTTGTTGAGTTTATCAACGGGCAATATCCGTCAGTAATGTAAAAGATGACATTTTTGTGTTAGTTTACCGACGGAATTACCAAAAAATGTCGTTGTTGGATTTACCAATGGACATTATCCGTTTATAACGTCTATCATGAAATTATTTACTTAATTGATCGACGGACTTGCCAACTGATCTAAGTCGTCTGTAAGGTCATCGATGAAATTAGATTTTAGAATGGGTTTTCTTCTTTCCAATTTCATTTTCCACCCTTGTTTCATTTTGTATCAACCACCACATCGAAGCCGAAACCCACTACCCACCCACTTTCCATCGACCCATTGACACTGTCGTGCCATCTCCACTACCAATCGTGACTGAATTGCTCCATCTCTGCCTTCCACTATCATCTCCCGTGAGGTTCATGGCTTGAGTGTGCTTGTTCATGACGTGCCTGAGTGTCCTGTTCCGTCATGGGTAAAGCTTGCCGGCGTTGGTGGCAGAAGCTTGTCTTCATGGGTAAAGCTTTTGTGGCTGTCGAGGGGCCCTTTCGCCTTCACTACCACACCGACAGGTAATGGATTTCATTGTTGTGGATTTGCTTCAACCTTCTCTTGTGTATGTCATTGCCTATATGCGTTGTTGCTTTGGTTTAATTGATTTAGGGTAGAATTGGTTTGAATTGATCTCAATTGTGTTACTCTTGTGCAAAAAAACACATTAATAATCTAAATTGTAGTGAGCATGAAAATGAGACCAAAAAGAAATGCAAGCTTTTTCGCATACTTGCTTTTCTCCATCGTTGGGAACTTAATTTGCTAAGGAAATATTAAATTACTTGGGTTGAAATTGGCTTAATACCATTCATGTGTCTATATATATATATATATATATATATATATATATATATATATATATATATATATATATATATATATGTGTGTGTGTGTGTGTGTGTGTGTGTGCAGTGGAACACAAATTGGTCAATGTTTTTGTGTTACTCATTCATATGTGGTGCCTTTACTCTTCCAACACTCGATTTAACTTGTTGGGTCTTGTTTTTTGTTTCAAAAGCCATAGACTTTAAACATTTGACAATGCAAACACGACTAGTTTTTCCGACGGATTAGGTCGTCGGTAATTACCGAAGGACATTTTTGTCGGTAATAATTGACGGTTTTTGTAAAGGATATGTTCGTCAATTTATCGAAGGATCTAAACCATCAGTCGGTACCAACAATGTGTTTATTAATGAAATTTTGGTCGTCGAAAGTCTGTTGGAAAAATAGTTACCGACGAAGTTATGACCTTACCGATGATTTATTGTCATCGGTAATAAGCGTTTTTCTTGTAATGGACCAAGCGTCGATTATAATTAACAATCTGATGAAGGTGGCACCATATCTGATCTTGTTATTTTACCATGACCCACGTGTGGGGAAGAAGTTGAAGAAGCTTAAGTTGTTCACTATCGCTCGTCATGTGGTGACTATCCACGTTACAAGTATCTAAATGGAACAAACCCAAAACTTTATCATTTATGGATTGTTTAGTTGGAATTTAATATTCTTAACCATGTATAAGATTGATGCATTTGATTATGGTTATGGGAATTGTGATTTTGTGATTCTTAAGAATTTTATGCTAATTCTGCTTGAAATTGCAGGACTGTTTGGGAGATAAAGCAAAAGACATTGGTTGAAACGGGTGTTGAAATTGAGCTTGAAGATTCACATAGATCAATGCTATAAACCTTTTTGTTTGAAGTTAAAATGTTATCCTCGTTAAGTTATATATATATATATATATATATATATATATATATATATATATATATATATATATATATATATATATATATATACACTATATTTATATTCTCGGGTTTCCTTTAAATTTAGATACACTACTACTACTAGATTAACTTTATCTTCTAAGAAATTAGAACTATGAATTTTATACCAATTCTTTGGCATTGTCTTTTGTTTTGGCATGAAAGAGTTGAAGTATGGGATGTATAACTATGATCATGTGAGCGATTTTTCTAAAAACCACATCATATTACATTGGTTATTTATTATACACTTTCAACTTTTTTTGGTTTTTAATTAAATACAAAATTGATTTAATAACCGATGTAATATGATCCAATTTATTATACATTAGTGAAGTTTACATCGGTTCTAGATTGATATAATATGTCTTGTATAACCGATGTAAAAAGTCTTTTTTGTAGTAGTGCTTGTACCTGTTGTTTTGAACTTCACTGATAAATAAATTTGAACTTAAAATATAAATTTGGAACTATACTAATAATAATAAAAAAAAAAGTCTCGTACATAAGAAGAGACCAATTATCTCATAATTTAATATTTCAAAGTGTTCACTGTCCTAGATTGTTGGAAGTCCCACACAACTAGATATAACGTCAATTTAGAGCACATATGTGGCGATAAAAAAAAAATCTATTTATTATAGTATACTTATAAATATTTAGAGACGAAAATTTATACACTAAGATATAATTATATTTAAAATATTCACATTTATATATATATTTACAATACTATATACTTCCTATATCCACATTATTTAGTACATTTTATATTTCCTATACTGGAAGAGGAAGAAGGATTATTTATTTATAGTTTCCCCCTCATATACGGTTTATCAAACAGGTGGAGGGAAAAGGTTATGGATAGGATTCACTTGGACTGTTGGGGGTAGATAAAAGGTAACACCGATTTGTCCTTCGACGACAATCGGTGCATTCGGAGCAGAGAGAAAAGTAATGGTAGAGTTTCCCGTTCCCTGAAATGTTACAGAATTATTCACTACATTGGTTTGCCATGCATTTTCCGGAAAAACAGCCACAATGTCGGCGAAGAAGGGATCAGGTGTGTTCGGAGCAGCCATCTATGATGATGTTATAAAATTTTGTTTTTCGCACACAATCAAAAGAAATAGGGAAGTGAGACAAATATCACAAAAAAAACATATCATAATAAAATAAAATGAAATAAAAATTCTCCCAAGTTCATGAAACTGAATTTTTATTATACTTTTATAAAGATATTGATTAATTTTGTAGTGACTAGTCAGGATAAATGAGCTCATGGCCAACAAAGTAACTCAAGAACATCTCATCTTGAGTAATACTAACTCGTTTAAATCCCCAAGGTCATACCTCCAACTACAATAATCAAATCTTCATTTATCGTAAAATTTATTTCAATATTAACCATTTAATTATTTAATTAAATAAACATGATCGATGCATAATTAAAAAGAAAAATAATATATATAAATAATTGAAGGGGACCAGTATATAACTGGAGATATAAATAAGTAAATGGAAGTAAATATAAATAGGATCAGTACTCAATTAGAGATGAATATAAATAAATAAATAGGAATGGGAACTAAATATAAACTAGAATGAGGTTAGGGACACCTCACTTAAGGTAAATATAGAGATAAAAATAATTATGAACAGATAAAAAAAATAATTAAAGTAAAAATAAAATGATAGATATCTCATTCCCTTACCTTAATTATTGCGAAAGATATATCCCAAAACTTTGTGAACGTTTTAACTCCTTCTTCTATTTTCTTCACTGTCGACAAATTCCTCTTCTCCCCTTTTTTTTTCTTTCGTCTTAGTGTCTACCACTACTCCTATTTATACTATGCACCTAATCATTACATTTAGTTTATTTGGTTTGTAACACTGTTCAATTCTGTTTCAAATTCTAGTCACCGTGGTTTGTTATGGATTAAGTTTTCATTTCATCTTTCTTCTTTCTTTAACATGTGATGTTACATGCATTTATTAGCTTATGAGCTCATCTCATGACGTAGGGTAATTGAATAGATAATGGTGAAGGCTTTTTTTTCTTTTCTTTTTATTTTTTTTTTATTTTTTTTATTTTTTTTTATAACCTAATATGTTCAGTTTACCTAACCATATTTAATTTCATACTTACGTAACTTAATATATTAATTTTACGTTTCTTCTTTTTTTTTTTAAAGTATTCTTTTTATTAACATTCTAAAATATTTAATATATATATTTGTAATAATAATAATAATATATAATAAAATGCTTATAAAATAATACATTATTTATTGATTTATGGATGTTACAATTCTCCCCTACTAAAAGAAATTTCGTCCTCGAAATTATTTATTTATTTATTTATTTTTGAAATAAATAAGGATAAAGGTTTGTTATTTTCTTTTCTAATTCCCATGTAATATCTCCATTAGCTTCATTCCACATGACCTTCACTAGAGGGATTTGTCTGCCTCTCAATTCTTTGACCTTCTTGTCCATAATCTGTACAGGTATTGCATCAAATGTAAGGTTATTCTTTAATTGTACTGTATCAGGTCTTATCACATGAGTTGGATCAGAAATATATTTTCTTAATTGAGACACATGAAAGACATTATGAAGGTTGGAAAGGAACGTAGGTAAGCAAACTTGATAAGCAACATGACCTATTTTTCTAAGAATTTGGTAAGGGCCAATAAATCGGGGAGTGAGTTTCTTTGATTTCATCACTCTACCAATTCCAGTGGTTGGTGTTACTTTCAAGAATACATGATCACCTTCTTGAAATTCAAGAGGTCGTCTTTTCTTGTCAGCATAACTTTTCTGTCTACTTTGGGTTGCTCTCAATTTGTCCCTGATCATCATGATTTTCTCTGTTGTCTGTTGAATCATGTCAGGACCTAATACTAAATTATCACCGGTCTCAAACCAACACAAAGGTGTTCTACATTTTCTCCCATATAATGCTTCATAAGGTGCCATACCTATGCTGGAATGGAAACTATTGTTAAGGTGAACTCAATCAAAGGCAGGTATCGATCCCAACTATCAGAATTTTCTAACACACAAGCTCTCAGCAAATCTTCCAAAGATTGAATGGTTCGTTCAGATTGTCCATCAGTTTGGGGATGATAAGCTGAGCTAAGGTGAAGCTTGGTACCTAAGGCTTGATGTAAACTTCTCCAAAATTTTGAAGTGAATCTAGGGTCCCTATCAGATATAATACTTATTGGAACCCCATGTAACCTGACAATTTCTCTTATGTATAAATCAGTCAATTTTTCCAACGAATACCTAATGTTAATGGGTAAGAAATGAGCAGACTTTGTTAACCTATCCACGATAACCCATATGGAATCAAATTTTTGAACGGTTCGTGGAAGGCCAACTACAAAATCCATTGCTATACTATCCCATTTTCATTCAGGTATATCTAAGGATTGTAGCATTCCTGCTGGCTTTTGGTGTTCTATTTTAGCTTTTTGACAAACTAGACATTTTGCTACATATTGCGCCACTTCCTTTTTCATTTTGGGCCACCAAAACATTTTCTTGAGATCTTGGTACATTTTTGTTGTGCCCGGATGTATGCTTAATTTGCTTTTATGTGCTTCTTCTAGAATCATTTCCTTAATTTCCTCATTATTGGGTACACACATCCTGTCCTTAAATCTTAAAGTTCCGGTTTTATCTATGCCAAAATTCTCCCCACCCCTTTGACCTATCAATTTCTTTTTCTTATTAATTAACTCATCACTTTCTTGTGCCTCATGGATTTGCTTTTGTAAATTGTTAATGATCTGAATGGAGTTTAATTGCATTTTATCCTGGCTTAGGGTGACCGACAAATTCATGTCTCTAAATTTTTCTAACAAATTCATTTCATGAATCATTAGTGAAGAGACATGTAAAGATTTTCTGCTCAACGCATCTGCCACTACATTTGCCTTACCTGGGTGGTACTGTAATTCAAAATCATAATCTTTCAGAAATTCCATCCATCTTCTTTGTCTCATATTTAATTCTTTTTGATCAAACAAGTATTTGAGACTCTTATGATCACTAAAAATTTCAAACTTTCCACCATAAACATAATGTCTCCATATCTTAAGTGCAAAAACAATGGCAGCTAGTTCTAGATCATGGGTTGGGTAATTTTTTTCATGTGTTTTCAGTTGTCTGGAACTATATGCCACTACCCTTCTATCTTGCATAAGAACACAACCTAATCCCATTTTGGAAGCATCACAAAATATAACAAAGTGTCCAGTAGGATCAGGTAATGCTAAAACAGGAGAAGTGGTTAATCTTTTCTTGAGTTCTTGAAAACTATTTTCACATTTTTCTGTCCACACAAAAGCTTGGCCCTTTTTGGTGAGTTGGGTTAAAGGCAAAGCTATTTTAGAAAATCCCTCAATGAATCTCCTATAATATCCTGCCAAACCGAGAAAACTGCGAATCTCAGTCACTGTTTTTGGTGGTTCCCATTGTAAAACTGCTTCTACTTTGGTTGGATCCACTAACACTTCGTTATTGGAAATCACATGTCCTAAGAATTTTACTTCCTCTAACCAGAATTCACACTTAGACAATTTAGCATACAATTTCTTTTCTTTCAAGATTTGCAAGACAATTCGAAGGTGTTCCTCATGTTCCTCAAGAGTCTTAGAGTAAATAAGAATGTCATCTATAAAAACAAAACAAATTGATCTAAAAATGGATGAAAGATCCTATTCATGTAATCCATGAATATTGCAGGAGCATTGGTCACACCAAAAGGCATCACTTGATATTCATATGACCATACCTAGTTCTGAAAGCAATTTTTTGTATGTCTTCTGCTTTTACTCTAATCTGATGATATCCGGACCTTAAATCTATCTTAGAAAATACAGAGGCTCCTCTCAATTGGTCCATCAAGTCATCTATTCTAGGAAGAGGGTATTTATTCTTTATGGTGAATTTATTTAATTGACGGTAATCTACGCACAACCTAAAACTTCCATCTTTCTTTTTAACTAACAAAACAGGGGCTCCCCAAGGTGACACACTAGGACGAATGAACTGTTTTTCAAGTAACTCTTCTAATTGTTTCTTCAATTCTGCTAATTCAGAGGGTGACATCTTATATGGTGCCATAGAGATTGGTCCAACTCCAGGCATCAGATCTATGGAAAATTCAATTTCTCTGTTAGGTGGTAAACCAGAAATATCATTGGGAAAGACTTCAGGAAAATTTTGAACAACTGCTATATTTTTCAACTCAACTTCCTCTTTTATTTCCATAGAAGATAATAACAAGTACCCTCGAATTTCATTCCTTAAAGACTCACTTTTTGAATTGGTAGGTGATTTTAGAAGACTCTCAGAGTTTGGAAATATCACTGATTTCGTAGCACAATCCAAAAGGACTTGATTGGAAGATAACCAGTCCATACCTAAGATTACATCTAATTGAGATAAAGGTAGACATATTAAATTTACAAGGAATTTTGTATTCTCAATGAACAGTGGACAGTCTAAACAAACTCTATTGGTTATTACTGAGTCATTTGTGGGAGTTGAAACAACCAAACTAGTTTTTAGAAAAGAGGTCGACATATTAAGATGTTGAACACAATGATTGGAAATGAATGAGTGAGTTGCACCTGAGTCATAAAGTACATTTAAAGTTTTTCCTTTAATAAAACACATACCTTGAATTAGATCATGGTTTTTAGCAGCTTCAGCTCCAGTCATGGTGTACACTCTTCTTGTTGTGGTAGGTCTTGTCTTGATTGCAGTTGGATTGAAATGTGGCTTCTGTTGTCCACACTCAGAGAATATGTGACCAGGTTTCCCACACTTGAAACAGACTGGTCCTTTAAGGTGACAATCTTTAGCATGATGACCTTGTCCGCATTTAAAGCATCTGATATGATCATATACAGGTCTACTAGAATTTCCTGATGAAGATTGGTTGGATTGGGTCCTCCATTGTGGGCGATTGTAAGGTTTTCCCTCATTGTGTTTATTTTTATTTATCTGGGGTCCAAAATACTTTGGTTTGATATTTTGGTTGTTCTCAAAATCTTCCAAAAATCTACACTTGTGAATAAGCATAGGAAAATCAGCAATTTCTAGTATCCCTACTGCTTTTCTCAATTCATCTCTAAGTCCATTTTCAAATTTTATACATTTCATCCTTTCCTCTGGGTGATAAAAGAAAGTAGAGTATTTTCCTAATTCTTCAAACTTGGAAGCATATTCCCCTACAGTCATACTTCCTTGCTTCAACTGCATGAACTCTATTTCTTTTGCTCTCCTCACATCATTAGGGAAATATTTTTCTAAAAACCTTGTTCTAAATACATCCCAGGTAATAATTATTCTTCCTCCTTCAAGTAATCTCCTGGTACCATCCCACCAATATTCGGCTTCTCCTATTAACATAAATACAGCATAATTCACCTTTTGGTTGTCAGCACAGTTCATAACTCGAAATATTTTCTCCATTTCTTTAATCCATAATTCAGCCTTTTCTGGATCATATCCTCCAGAGAATTGTGGGGGTCTGTTTCTCTTAAATTCAGCTAATCCTTGTGATTCAGGGTTTCCTTCAGGTCTTTGATTCCTCATTAGAGCAGCAGCCATGTCTCGGATAGCTTGCATTGCTTCAGTTAATTCATTGTTTCTTCTAATGTTCGCCATCTGGAACTGTATGAGTTAGAAAGAAAAATATATATATAATGAGCACATTTCACAGATCTCGCATGAAACGTCGCTCTGATACCATCTAATGTGGCGATAAAAAAAATCTATTTATTATAGTATACTTATAAATATTTAGAGACGAAAATTTATACACTAAGATATAATTATATTTAAAATATTCACATTTATATATATATTTACAATACTATATACTTCCTATATCCACATTATTTAGTACATTTTATATTTCCTATACTGGAAGAGGAAGAAGGATTATTTATTTATAGTTTCCCCCTCATATACGGTTTATCAAACAGGTGGAGGGAAAAGGTTATGGATAGGATTCACTTGGACTGTTGGGGGTAGATAAAAGGTAACTCCGATTTGTCCTTCGACGACAATCGGTGCATTCGGAGCAGAGAGAAAAGTAATGGTAGAGTTTCCCGTTCCCTGAAATGTTACAGAATTATTCACTACATTGGTTTGCCATGCATTTCCTGGAAAAACAGCCACAATGTCGGCGAAGAAGGGATCAGGTGTGTTCGGAGCAGCCATCTATGATGATGTTATAAAATTTTGTTTTTCGCACACAATCAAAAGAAATAGGGAAGTGAGACAAATATCACAAAAAAAACATATCATAATAAAATAAAATGAAATAAAAATTCTCCCAAGTTCATGAAACTGAATTTTTATTATACTTTTATAAAGATATTGATTAATTTTGTAGTGACTAGTCAGGATAAATGAGCTCATGGCCAATAAAGTAACTCAAGAACATCTCATCTTGAGTAATACTAACTCGTTTAAATCCCCAAGGTCATACCTCCAACTACAATAATCAAATCTTCATTTATCGTAAAATTTATTTCAATATTAACCATTTAATTATTTAATTAAATAAACATGATCGATGCATAATTAAAAAGAAAAATAATATATATAAATAATTGAAGGGGACCAGTATATAACTGGAGATATAAATAAGTAAATGGAAGTAAATATAAATAGGATTAGTACTCAATTAGAGATGAATATAAATAAATAAATAGGAATGGGAACTAAATATAAACTAGAATGAGGTTAGGGACACCTCACTTAAGGTAAATATAGAGATAAAAATAATTATGAACTGATAAAAAAATAATTAAAGTAAAAATAAAATGATAGATATCTCCTTCCCTTACCTTAATTATTGCGAAAGATATATCCCAAAACTTTGTGAACGTTTTAACTCCTTCTATTTTCTTCACTGTCGACAAATTCCTCTTCTCCCCTTTTTTTTTCTTTCGTCTTAGTGTCTACCACTACTCCTATTTATACTATGCACCTAATCATTACATTTAGTTTATTTGGTTTGTAACACTGTTCAATTTTGTTTCAAATTCTAGTCACCGTGGTTTGTTATGGATTAAGTTTTCATTTCATCTTTCTTCTTTCTTTAACATGTGATGTTACATGCATTTATTAGCTTATGAGCTCATCTCATGACGTAGGGTAATTGAATAGATAATGGTGAAGGCTTTTTTTTTTTCTTTTTCTTTTTATTTTTATTTTTATTATTTTTTTTTATAACCTAATATGTTCAGTTTACCTAACCATATTTAATTTCATACTTACGTAACTTAAGATATTAATTTTACGTTTCTTCTTTTTTTTTTTTAAAGTATTCTTTTTATTAACATTCTAAAATATTTAATATATATATTTGTAATAATAATAATAATAATAATATATAATAAAATGCTTATAAAATAATACATTATTTATTGATTTATGGATGTTACAACATAAGTGGATATAAACCTCGTCTTACAAACCAGTCTCATAGGGTTGAGTTAAGCTTAAAGTCTACTTCTTAACATGATAATAGTGTCAGGTTTAGAGCATATCCTAGTGAAATTTGTGTTTATTGAACCTATCATTCCACTCGCTATGAAGCCGTTATTGAACCATCTATTAATGTCCCCCACAAACTATATGTATGTACCTCGACGTGAGGGTGTGTTGGAAGTCACACATCGACTAGAGATAATTAAGGTCAATTTAGAGCACATTAGTGGATACAAACATCACCCCTTATAAATCGATTTTAAAAGATTGAATTAAGCTTAAAGTCTACTTCTTAATAGAATTTTGAGATTATATCATGCAATATACATGTAATTACTTGTTTGTTTGGTGAAATAGAAATGAGTACGAAATGAAAAGAAAAAAATATAAAAAGTAATGTAATTCCATTAGTTTCATAAAACTTATAAAAAATACAAAAATAAATAAAAATATATCGTATTGTAAAATTCATTACCTTTTTAAATTTTCTTTTCTTTTCACATTAAATATATAATATTTATTTTCTATCCATTTTCCCTTCACTTTATCTAAAAAGTAACTGGGTGATATTTTTCTGTTTATCTTTCACAAAAATTTATAAATTTATAGATTGTTACTAGAATTTTTCAAATTTCATGAAATTTTTCTTGCAAATTTGATATAAAATTTTGTAATTTTTTTTATTTTTTCAAAAAAATTTAGTTGGTAGATAAGTCTCTCGTAGATAATTATTTTCTACAAAATTATAAAATTTATAAATTTTTTCTAGAAAATTTTATATAAAATATTTTACAAAAAAAATTAATAGAAATTTTTTGTAAATTATTATTCATAATAAAATTTATAAATATTTTATAAGAAAAAAGTTCCACAAAAAACATGGCCGGAAGACCTTTTCAACTTATATAAGGCAAAGTCCAATTTTTAAAATGACAATTTTCATATCTTAAGAACATATTTAGTAATTATTGTGCAATAGACATTTGCTCAGCCACAATAAAAATAGTGCAGGTGCGTGTTTATGTCTTAATCAAAATGTAAAAAGTACTTAAAACACCTGTAAGACAAGAATATGTTCATCATTCTACTTTTATTTATTTATTTATATATATTGCTTGTTTTTGTTTTTATTTTAAACGAAAACACAAAAGTTCACCAAGGAAAAAATATCGGTTTCAATAATATTTCATAACTATCCTTTTGTGAGGAAAATTGTAATCAAGCACCATGTATAAGAAAACTGGGATCTAAAGATAAAAGAACAGGATAATGTTCTTCATTCTGTTGCACTGCACGACGACAGGAATGTCACAAATTGTGTTTCTTTTATGTGTTGGAAACATATTATTTACAATTTTAAAAATTGCTCAATGTGTAGCTTTACGAGGCACATGCAGATGAATCCATATACTTCCCTTGCTTCACCTTCTTAACTCAGAAAATCAAATTCTAGAATTTTCCTTTCTTTTAATATAAAATAATCATTAAAACATAGGTCTATTTTTTCCAAGATTTTGACAATTTTAAACAACTAAAGTGCTTATCACAAAAAAAATTCAAACTTTTCACTTTGTTTTCTTTCTATTGCTCAATACTTTGATGTATTGTTATTACATAGAGAGAAATATTGATTAAATATTATGGAGAAAAATAAATGAAAGATTGAAATTTGACCAATTTTGATGAGTTCAAGCATCAGCAGTCAGGTCAGGATTCAGAGCTTCTACTATGAATGCGCATGATGCTGCCGGCCAACCAACCATGTGCAATGGTTCAATCTATATATAATGTTTTTATATATTGCATATTAATTTCATTTCTTCCTATTTTTTTTTATTTGTGCTTTTATTCTACATTCTTAAAGTTTTTTTCTACCTTCTACATTCTTAATGTATTTTTTTTTTCTTATTAGGAATGCCAACAGAAAAGGGTGGATGTGGATTTGAGCATGTATCTCCATCTTTTATAAATTTGTTTTCATTCTCATTAGATATAAAATTTGTCTGGTTTTCATTTCACCAGAAAACAAGTATAATATAGTACTTGAGTTTGTACTTACCTACTGTTTTTAAAAATATTTGTTGAAATAATCTTCTTAAAAAAAATAAAAATAAAAAATACAACAAAAATTTAATAAAAAGGAGAATAACAATTAAATAAAATTCAAATATTTACAAAAAGTAAAGTGGAAATGAGTACCTAAAAATAAGTATAAAACTTAATAAAGTCTTTTAAATTACTTAACAAATTGAAATCATTTTAAACATTTAAAACGATAATAGATATGAAAATAAAGACGAGTATGCAAACTAGATAAATATATACATACTTAACACGTTTTCATATTCAAACTAAAAATTGAACATTACTCATATTTATACTTATGCTAATAGTGATTCATTTTTCATTCCTACTTGAAATCTTTGTTTAATTTATAACTAATGTTATTTCAAATTTTATGGCATAAAATAAACACGTGATTCCCTTATATTTTACCTTATAATATATATTTTATATATTTGGGTTAATCTTTATTGATATAATATGTTGTTGATAGAAACTAATGTCTAAATATAAATAAGATATATATAAATAAGATATATATATATATATATATATATATATATATATATATATATATATATTTATGTATATCATGCAGCATATTCACGCTCCACTTTGGTTTGGTAGCAGCGTTTCCAGTTTGGAAGCAGAGTTTGCATGGTTTGTGACTGGGGGTACTGTTACGGTTGGTGAGAAATAGGCTTGGCTTTTTCTTCGGAGTTTTATATTTTGGGGTTGCTTACACAATTCAAATGTATGAGCAAATAAACTTATATTTTCCTTAAGTATTTAATATTACATCTGATATTTCTTTGTTACAATTATATTTTTCTTGTATAAAGGAAAATATGGTTTTTATACATATTATTAAAAATGTTTATTTGGTTAGCTTACAAGAGTGCAAAAATCATTTGCATAAATGTATTTTGTTAACAAAAAGAGGATAAGTCATTTACTCATTTGGAACTTTGTAAAATCTTAACGTGACTTGGAATTATTTGGGTCAATCAAGGTTATTCTACTTGTTGAAGGGTTCTATGAATTTTATTTTTCTTTTTTAAAAGACATGCAAAAGGTTTTGGCTATTGATATTTGGAATTTATCTCCTGAAATTCTTTGTATTGTTTTTTGGACAAAAGATTTTGTCACAGTTTCCATGAAACTTACGAAAACTTAATGTTGGGTTCATATATTCTCAAAATCACATGGAATTGGCACACCTTTTTATTTAGATGATTATATCAAAACTAAGTCTCGAGGTCAATAGTTTGTTAGTGAAATCTGATTCATTTGGCTAATATGTCTTTTTTTGGAAAATGTCACTACTATTGTCAATAGTTTGCAGGATTTATAACGATTCAAATAATAGTAGTTTAGCGACAATTCTTAATTCTTTGATGTCAAAGAAGACTTGTTTTGCAAAAGAATTGAAAATAGTTTTTAAATGGGCTAATATACTTTATCAAAGAGAAAATTCTAATACTGAAGAGGATGATGAACCAGTTCAAACTACAGGAAAAACTAATAAGAATGGCCAAAGAAAATTAATATTAAATCTTCTAAAGCAAAAACTTCTAAAGATAAACTTCTTTTGGAATGTGAAAGGATTTGCTAATTATGTTGAGGAATTTGATTTTTGTTTCTTAGTATATAAAGTTCAAACTATGAAATGATTTTCGTAAAGAAAATCATAAATAGGATTTTTTACCTATGTGTGTTTTGTAATTTTATCATGACTTTGGTGTGTTCTTCTTTTTTTTTAATAAAATCTTCATATTTGACATTAACTTATTTGATAGAAAATTATATTTATACATACACACACACATATATATATATATATATATATATATATATATATATATATATATATATTAAAATTAAACTACTGATTAAGAGTTCAGATTTACTGTTTATTATGGCTATTCTAAAAATAAGTCATGGTTATGTTTATTTATCAGAGCAAATATTTAATAAACAATTAAGTTAAGTGTATTACATCTAATTCAAATAAGTCAAATACTGAAAGAGGCGTTGACGAAGACTCGTGATAAAGGCCTCGGGCAGTCCATAGATTGAGAGTGTCTGTAAACAACCTATTACAATCTCGTATTCCCAAGGTGTAGTTCATTAAGAAACATAGTATGATCTATCACTAATATTATTATATTATTATATGTTATTAATACTTTCTTTCATTCTAGGAGCTATGTGAAGTTTAATGTATTCTTATTCTCTAATGGTACTCAATATCATGTTATTTTATTTAATTATTTTCTGTTGAGAAAAAAGTTACAACTTTGTTGGAAGTTAGCAAAAGCAATGACTATACAATTAATTTTATTTTTAGGTCATACTTGAGACGTAACTTTATTCCTTGATTAAAAAAAATAATTGAGAGATGAAATAATAAAATTCTTATAAACTATTAAAAAGTTATAATTCTTAAAATTGAATAATTCTGTATATTTAAAAAGTAATTTTAGGAATTTTTCATAGTTTCGTAATTATGAATCACAAATCTTGATAAATTTATTTCAGATATTTTATAATGGTTTAAAAATCTCTTTAACAAGAAAAATGTTAAATTACTATTTTTTTTGTCGTATTGATTTATCTTTAAAAATAATAATATATGTTTATTTCAAGGTGTTAAATACTTAAATTAATCCTAGTCGTAATTTTTGGTTCTTCTTATTATGATTAATAAAATCTGTAAGTTTAATTTCTAACTTTTTTATTTTTTAATAATCAAGAAAAAAAATGTTGAAAAATAATTATCATTGCTGTTAATATTGACTAATTAAATGTGTTTGGTTCAACAAATTGAAAGAAAAAACCTAACATAAAATGAAATTTTGACACAATTTTGTTCTAAAATGCATTTATAATTATCTTTCTTAATAAATAGATGCTACTATAACTTTATTTAGGTAAAATGTAACGTGATAAAAAGTTTGTTAATATGTAAGATTTGAAGACAAAGTGTAGTGTTAGAGTAACTTTTTAGAATGCATGCACGAATGTGTGAACACCCTAAAAAGGTGTTTATGTTTTAGAATTTGGGTAATACTAGAATGTAGTGTTTGAATGAAAAAGAGGAAAGTCAACTGCAAAACATAGAAAGAGGTGGCCGAATGAGTCAACTAAGCAAGAGAGTTGGCATTGATTAGACGCCATCTGGTAGTCTTCCATCATAACTTGTATGTAACACGTGGGCAGCCACTAAATAAATAATATAACCTTAAAAGTTTCTATTATGTCACTGATTACGGTTAAAAAATTCTTAACCTATACACGGAGAAAGTTATATTTTTATCGCATAAAAATTTGCTTTGCAATAAAATTTTATAAATAAGTTAATTAAATTCTCTCATCTAATATATATATATATATATATATATATATATATATATATATATATATATATATATATATATAGTTAAATATATTTTTTGTTTTTTTAAGTGAAAATTAGAATTAGTCTATTTTTCAAATTTTGACCAAATTTAATTTTTTAAACTTTAGAAATATGTGGATTTAGTTATTTTAACAAAATTTTGTTAAGTTTATTTAAATGTTTTTTTTCATAATATTTAAATTGTTTACATCGTTTGACCTATTTTCACTTCAATGTTAGCTAAGAAAATAATTTGAAACGTTTCAAATAAACTAAACAAAATTGAGTTAAAAGACTAAATTCACACATTTTTAAATATGTGAGACTAAATTGGTCCAAACAATAGTGGATCTTGATCAAAATTTTTGGGGAGAGCTAAAATAATATATGCAAAATTTATATATTTAATATTACAATCACTAATTCAATATAAATAAATACATAATTTAGTACAGTTATAACTATACAAAAAATTACACGTATCTAACTGACTGTTCATCATTTTGCCATATTCTATAACTCATCAATAATTGAATCATTTAACTAAATTTTTCAGCCATTTTTTTCAATGTAAATAACCATGTTATCTACAAAATATTTATCTTTCATCTTATTCATATGCATTAATTGATTCAAAAGTCTTCAACTTTTATTTAATTGTTATGCGATGAACAATCATAGCCGGTAGCAGACATTAGTGTGAACAAAGGGGCACACACACATTTTTTTTCTTATATTTATATAATTTCATATATATTTTTTAAAAATTTAATATTTTAATATATATTATATGTTTATATTCTAATAAACTTTTATATATTTATATTTATAGATGAGGAATAGTTTTTTTTCACATTTTTTTTTCAATTTTATTTTTAAATAAAAATAATAATTTATTAATATTATTTTTTAAGCGATTATTTATTTAATTTAATATTCTTTTATTTAATTATTTTTCAAACTTAAGCATTGTTAATGAAAATTAATTATAATAAAATAAAAAATATTTAATATTTCATTTTATAATTATAATGATAAAAATAATTATAATTTTATTATTTTTTATTATCATAAGGAAAGTAAATACAATGTTTTTACTAGTTTATATGAAAATTTTGGAATTACTCTTTTAGTTTTTATTTTCGTTCAAAAATAATAAATTGGTCCTCGAGTTTTTTTAGTCTCAATTTGATCTCGATTTTGGAAAAAATGATGCAATTTTGTCATTTCTTCATTAATTTTTTTGAATCGGAGCAATGTTTTTTCATCAAAATTGAAGTTGTGAATAATGATGGTTTGTTTTGTTGGTGTAATTGACTTAATCCTAGTATAAATTTTGGTGAAATTTTTTTGCTCCGCTTTAAGAAATTTAACGAAAAATATCAAATTGCATCAATTTTTAAAAAATCAAAACCAATTTGAGACTAAAAAACATTAGACGGCCAACTTGATATTTTTAGACAAAAAAATAGACTAAAAGAGTAATTCAACCAAAATTTGAACACCCCCAACACATTGACTGAGGATCTGCCATTGATCATTGTGTCATGTTTTTATTTTCACATGTAGTTTCTCTTTTATCAATTTTAAAAAATAAATTTATTCTTTTGTTTTTTATAAATATACATATTTAAAAAAATTAAGATTAAAAAATAATTTATCATAATCTAATAAAAAATTGAGGGACATAATTACTAAAAAAAATATGATAATCAAATCACAATAAAAAATCGACTACGAAAAATCACATGATACATTATTACTTTTTCTTCTATATTCATAAAAATTGAATATACCAAAGGGTCATGAGATAGAAAATAGTGTTAAATATTAAACAAATAATTCATTATCAAGTGAGTCAAAAGAGTTACATTCTTTTCTTTAAGAATGAAAGAAAAGATATATGAAAAATGGGAAAAAAAATAATGAGTTTTTGTTTAATTTTTCTTTTCTTTTAGTAACAAAAGAAAATAAGTAAGCAATGAGAGATGAGTACAACATGAGAGAAATTCAAAAGACAAAAGAAAAAAAAAGTATATCTTAATAATTTTTTCTTTATTATATTTGATTATATGTTTTATTATTTATTAACATTAAATATTATACTTTATAAAAAAATAAAAAAAACCTAATTTAATTTTCATTAATTTTTATCTACTACTATCTAACTTAAAAAGAGACATATAATTTAAAGAATTTAAAATACACATAATTTAAAAATTTTCAAAATACATATAATTGAAAAAAAAATCGAAAGGTTTGAGGGTCGTGCCCCACCTGCGCCTGCTATCTTCCGTCATTGTGTACAAAGTTTCGAAATTTTACGATAGAGGTATTGTGAATTTTTAACATAGTGCCAACTCAATTGCATCATAGCCTTCCAAATATTGTGTAAATGCCTAAGTTTGAAGCTCTATCATTGCATTTTTCTTCATCATGTTACCACCCTACTTGACAATCTTAAGTAACCCAATATTTTTAATAAATTAAAAAAGTGGTCATGAAAATAGCAATGATAGAAAGAATAATTAATAAACGATTGATTAATTAAATAGAGAATTGAGATAACAGTAGTTAACAATAGCGCCTCAGTCACATGTGTACCATAAAAAACAAAACATAAGAAAAATTTCTTCGAAAAAGTATCGTATATGATATGCAATGCATGTGCACAAGAAAAGAGAAAAAATATTAATCTAAATGACCTTAGAAGTATTTAACATACAAAAAAATAAAATAAAATAGAACTTTGTCTTGTTTGGGAATGTTTTACAATTCTTCAAATATGTCCTTGATCAGGTGCACTGGGTAACAAGTTTGCAACCGTAAAGATAGTTTACATTTATTTTGGTAGGAATATTTACGAATTTATTACAAAATTATCATGAGAAATTTCTCTAGAAAAAGTTTTAAAAAATTCAGATGAAATTTGTAAATATATATTCACAGGAGAAGATATTCTATAGAACTTAAAAGATAGTATTAGGAAAGAGATTACAATATTATTGGGGCAATCAAACAAGAAAGATAGTTAGGTATGTAAAACCCAAGAATTGATATGAGAAAAGTAGCTTATTTTAGATTTTCAATTACTGGAAAAAGATTGCATAGACATCTTTTTTAATAGTCTCCTTAATGAGTTTTACAATTTTATTATTTCTAACACATCAAAATTGAACCTTACGTAGTAGATAAAATAGAGGACAGTAGAATAGTTAAGCCTAAAACTTATATGAAGTTGTAATTAAAGAGGTAAACTATGATCATACCATAGAAACAACTTTCGTTAAATAGGTCTAGCTGAACTCAAATTGTACCATGCAATGATAAATGAATACGATGCACTATCTCCAGCCAAAAATGGACATTTGAAGACTTACGTCATGGTAGAAAAACCGTTGGTTGCAAAGGGATATATAATTTTAAATGGATTTAAATATGTTTTTGTCTCTCGACTTTTACTAAAAATTAAAATTAGTCTATTTTTAAAATTTTAACCAAATTTAGTTCTTTAACTTTAGAACTAAATGAATTTAGTCTTTTTAACTAAGTTTTGCTAAATTTATTTAACATTTTAAACACGTTTTTCAATTAATATTGAACTGGAAATGTAACAAAATTTGTAAACAATTCAAATGTTATTGTGAAGTATGTTTGAAATATCAAATAAAATTAAAAAAAATTGGTTAAAAAAACTAAAAATTCATGCAGTTCTAAAGTTGAGGGACTAAATTAAGTTAAAGTTTCAAATAGTCACTAAAAATCGAAAGACTAAAAACATATTTAACCCTTATTATAATTATAAAATTAAAATAAGTAATTTTCACAATTTTATTGTAAGATTTTATTTACTTTATAAATATTTTTATAATTGAAAGAAATGGCTAAATTTAAAAAAAAAATCAAATAAAGAAAACGGATAAAGTTAAAAATATGGTCACTTAAATGATAAAACTAATAAAACAATTATTTCAATTTAAAAAAAATGTTATTTAAAAGGTAAACCTGAAAAACAAATGTGATAAAAGAAAAATTCTTTATATATAAGTATGGACAAATTTTTTTTCTTTTTCCTTTTTTCCATCTTGTTCTTCTTTATACTCACTCACTCTTCCTATTTCCCCATCAACCACCCTCGCCCTCTCTTATACAAGAAAGGATGCATCTAGAAATCCTTTTTAAGTAGAGAATTCTACCTTAGACGCATTAGTTGAATCCAACTTTTTACTAAGAAAAAAAACAGAAACAGATTCAACTTTGGAAACATGTGGAGTGAAATGATCAACAAGGCATGCAAAATCTTTGCAGGTAAAAGACTAGACCACTTGCGTTGTGGTTTGAGAACATGAGGATATGGTGCAAGCATGTGTCACTTAGCATGTTCGTGACAACCTTTGTATTTTGTTTACGAGGAAAAATTATAACCTTTTCTGCATGTCCCTGTCGCAGCCTATGAAGCTGAAGCAATCACAGAACTCCATGCCCCCAAATGAGAATAACCAGTACTCTGTTCAAATTATCATGCAACAACTTTTTTTTTATTGCGTCGTCATATTAATGACGCAAATATGATGACCATCAAATCGTCTTAATGAAAATGAAATAATATTGTAGTGAGAAAAAGGAATAAAATGTATAACAAAGATAGAGGACAAAAAAATTCAGAACAATCAATTCATCTTATTTTCTTTCCAAGATTTCATATATTTGCTGAATTCTACTCTCAATATAACTCAATATAAAATGAATGCTATAACTTAAAATAAAGAAAAAGAAATAAATTAGTAGCATTGGGCTTCTACGCTTTTTTCACCAACTAAGGAAGAGGAAAACATTCTTTTGTTTTATCTTCATATCCTCTTTACTTCTATAATGTCAAATAATTATTTTATTAAATATTCCCGTTTTCAATTTATTTAGAGTTAAATTAGAATATATTAATAATGCAAAATACTTTTATTATTTTATTTTTATTTTTTTGCAAATGACATTGTTCAGATATGGGTGGGTGAACTCTTTCTTGATTTTCTTTTTTGTGGATAGAGGTTCAAAATTACAACATCAGCAGATAAGGGGATTTCTTCCTGCACCTCTAAGATTTCTTCTATACCTCCAAAAAAATTCTGAATTATTATTTGACCATTTAATTACAGTAACACAGATCGCACTCCCAGATTACATTTGATGAAGAATTTGGACTTCCGAATGTAAAAAAAAGTATATACCAGAAGTTAACCTTTGAAATATATATATATATATATATATATATATATATATATACCGGAAGAAATTTTGGGATACAATTTGTATAGCTTTACTCAAATAGTCAAAGGCTATTTTTGATATTTGAAACAAAATTGGAGCTGCAAGAAGAAAGCCGCGATCAAAGTAATGAGAGAAGAAGTCAACATTTCCTAAAGCCCTTAACTAACAGAAAGTATTGAAAAAGCTACACTCTCTCTTTGAACATGTTCTTTAGTAAGTACTTTCAACAACAACAAAGGAAAAAAAAACTTTTCTATAGATTTTTTATTTCTGTCATAGCTCTTTTATTTTACTTGTTCTACAAGATGGTCTAGCATATTGTTTTTATCATTTATCCTCTGTATTTGTGTATTTAATTTATTATTAAGACTTCAAAGTAAGTTTGAACATATAATAAAGATTTATTTAGGCATATACTTAATTTATGCATTGAAAGAGTAAAGTCAAACTTTATTATCTCCGCTTTACACAACTTGATAAAATACAATTGATCTACTAAATAAAAATTGATAGTTCTATAAGAAATTGTTCTATTGATTTTTGCTTTCTGCACCCCTTTCATTACCAAAACACTTCACAATAACAAAATAAAGAAAACTACAGTACCTTTTTCGCTACCACTACAAAGAAAGAAAAAAAGTATTGTTGAAGAAGACAACGTGTAACAAAAACAACGAAAAGTTCTTCACAAAATATTCCAGATGTTCAAAAAACTAATTCCAAGGAACTCGTTTTAAAAGATATTATATATATATATATATATATATATATATATATATATATATATATATATATATATATATATATTAGAAACCTTATTTCAAAAAAATTCACTCTACAAATCGTATTTAAAAAAAGTCAAAGAAAAAATCCAAAAATCACTTTTACTAACAGTAGAATAATCAATTTTAAAATTAGAGGGTGAGTAAAGAAATTTTAGCGGTGCAGGAAGAAAAAGGCCCTTACGCATCTACCTTCTACTAATCTACAAACATCATTGTTGCTACAAGATGGGTAGTCTGACGAGACTATAACTATGAGGTAAAAAAATGAATCCAAAAACAATGATCTTCAAGAATCTGTGAAAGTTAACCTATCTTCAAACTTCAATATAAACATATTTTCTTTAACTATATCTAAGCTCATTAAATTTGCATTGTTTCAAAAGGGGCAGAATTTGGTTAAAGATAGAACCTAAAAGAACAATTTCACCATTTGATTAGATACTGAAGCCAAGGAATCAATAGCTAGATTTTGGTACACCCTTAGCCAAAATTTCCAAAGCTCATTATTCAAAGTGATGAAAAGCACTCCCAAAAATTAATTTCTTGAATCTTCCATCCTTCCCTTCTGTAACAAAGGATGAATTACTTTACTATTTGCAACAAGAACAGACCAATATATTACTGAGTGACTCTCCCAAAAAAGTGTTCTATCTGCAGACACCCCTGGGAATGTAAACTACTTGTTTTAGCTCCAAGCTTTAATCTTTTCGAACTTGTTGAGTTTTCCTTACCACCCTGCAACACAAACTTCTAGATTCAGCTTACAGCTTTAAGCAACATCAGAATGATATAATACTCAAGTGAGTTGCTACTCTTAATAAGTGCATGTTTGAAAATGTTTATTTTGGAAGAAATGAACGTTTATTTTGCAATTGTTTCTCCAACATAAGCTCAACCAAACAAACTAAGCTGTCGAAAATCTATTAGCAAATAAAGTAACCTATTTGATGGTTATAGAAACTTGTGAAAGATAACAAGTTTATTGCTGGAAGATAGTACTGCTACTTTCAAATGAATCAATTATGATTGAAAACATTTATAGCTCAAATACATTCGACCAAATGTAAACATTAAAGAACTCACCGAGAGGATTTGGGTAGGAGTCCTTAGAACTTTTATTCTGCCACCTCTACCGTCTGCCCCGACAGCTATTAAATCCCCATTGCTTGATCTTTTTGCAGATGATGATTCACTGTTCTGTCCACGCTTGCACCATTTTCCCAAAAATCGATGAGTTCCATCAGGACCAAGCAATCCACCAGAAAAGCAAATATTATCTGGAAGTTATGATGGAGAATGAAGCATAAGCCAGAATTTAAGTTTTGCTGAGTAAATAATCAACCGTTTCTTGTTTTTTTATTAAAATGAATATCTTCAAAACTCATAGCACTATACCTGAATTTGAAACTGTAAATGGAGACTCCTTTCTAATGTTCACCACAGGTTGGTTGGTGGTGGTTTGCAAAGTTACTTCTTCATCCACAGGACCAGCTGAATTGTTAGTCATGTCAATGTCAATATCAACTCTGGGAGACTCGGCCAAAGTACATTTTCTTTGCAATAATGTTTCGGTCTTTGTGGCCGACGTGGTCTCTGGCTTCGCTAGAGAAGGCTTGCTAAAAGCAATATCATCCATGTCTTGGTCTTTGTGGCTGTGTTTTGAACATCCTTGCAAAGCTTTGGTGCCTTCTAAGTCATCTTCATCAATTGTGACATAGTCTCTCTTTTTATCAGAAGTTCCATTACTAATATTCACAGTCTTATTTGTAGTAGCATTGGAGTTCTCGATCTTCGAAGATTCAAGAGATTTAGAGTTGTCATTTGCAGCCAGGTTTATTCCAGATTTGGGTGTTGAAATTTGTTTGTTTGGTTTTTCTACTGAAGATTTGCAAGCTGTCAATGCATCAGAATCAGTGTAACTATTCTCAAGATTCTTTGAACTCTTCGTTCTCTTTGAAAGTTTCAGAGACATCAGATATTCATTCTCTTTTGCTTCAGCTAATGTCTCCAGTTCTTGTACCCTTGCCTAAAAATGCCCAGAAAATTCCAACAGTTAATATTCATTTAAAACTTGCTACTTCTGAGATTAGCACTAACAAGCTCATCATGTGCATACCTTCAGTTTAGTGATCTTTTCTTTGGCCTTCTCAAGCTTTTTGCTATAACGAGCCTCACCTCTTCCAAGAACATTGCACTTGGCCATCAATTCTTTGTAAGTCCTGTCAGAATAGTGCAATTTCAATTTACATTCCAGGCAAAAGCATAAGAGCTTTAGTCAACCAGGCACAATTTCAAGGGCAAAACATGTATATTGTGCCTACAATACAGAGAATAGTATCTCAACCAAAAGAAGAAATATTAAATTGACGGCTTCAAATTTCAGGAAGTCCAAAACTGGGAAACTTTTACAACCTAGCTTATTCGGCAAAATAAGGTTAGGGGGATAAACCTGTTTCGCATGACCAGAGATCTTTTCAATGTATCTATAGTGTCTTTACTGTTGGCCCCATTACCGAAAGTGGCAAGCTTCAAAACCTCCTCTTCATCAAGGTCCAGATCAGACACTCTACGGTGCAGGCATAAACCAACTTAGCAAGAAGTAAAATGATAAATAAATACTGTATCATAAACAAAATATGGTTACTCAACCAAAACGAAGCTCCACTCACAATTTTAATGCTGCAAGTTCTTTAGCCAAAGCCATATTCTTTTCTTTTAATCTAAAAGACTCCAAAGTTGACTTCTCAAGTTCCTAAATCAATATAAATCTCCACAAGTTAATTCAACCTGTAAATAGATAAATTGTCACAAATAAAACAAAAAGCTACTGAGTAACTCGCCTCTGATTTCATATGAAACTGGAATTGTATGGACGCTTTTTGATTTAGTGCCTCACTCTTTAATGCTGTTTCTATCTTTGCCTGCTCCTTGCAAATACAAAGCTGAAGGAAGAAGCATAAGAAATCAATAGCTTGACAAAACTTCTTTCAAAAAATTCCAGTAAGAGTAATACATGAGAGCAAGATTAAATTCCTTTACTCTACTAAACCACTCATTCCTCTGTCAGAATGCCTATCAACAACATGAGGTTTTTTTAGTTTTTACTGCTCAAAGTAGCACGTCATATAAAATGCATGAATCTCGAGTTTCTTTCTATTTATCCGATCATCAGAAATATAAACACATGCGCGGATATTCATTGAGCTATTGTAAAACATAACTTCTACAGAGAACATTACAAAGAACAATTCATTTCAAAACAAAACCCCATTCTTCTTGTGACTTAATTTTAACCAATTAATGACTAAAAGAAACAAAAGCCAACACCCTTTCCAACCCGTAATCATCAACAACAAACCAGTCATCAATTTAGCATTCCATTAACAGTTCTAAACAACTAGTAGTGCCACCATACACACACTCAAACCAATCCCATTTACACCACAAACTAAGCTAAATACAATCAACAACAACAGCAATAAAAGCCTTATCCTATTATTATACTAAGTGATCATAGGTAAATGGATCGTAAGATATCACTGAATCCAAAGAAAGACTAAAATCTTGAGAATATTATCCAAGATTTCTCCTAACAACTTCCTCGAATGACTTTCTTGGTCTTCCTATGACTCATATCTCCATTCTGAACATCAAGTGTCTCTCACACCTCAGCCTAATGCACTCATTTACCCCACAAATTAATATGAACACAACCAACAACAGTTGCAACAAAAGCCTTATCTCGCTGTGTGAGGTCCGGTACATGAAACACAACATCATTAAGTTCAATTAAAGAACAGATTTTACAAATATTATTCATCACAATATCCGCCAATGTCCTTCTTAGTCTCCTACTAAACACAACCATATATAAAACAAAATAAATAACATAACAAGACACAAAATAATGAAATAAAAATACCTCCTCCTTAACTCCTTCCAATTCCTTTGTTTGCCGTTCCAGCTCAGAAGTAAGCCCCGAAACTTTCACCTCCAATCTATTCACTTCCCTACGCAGAACGCCAACATTTTCCTCAGATTCAAAGCTCTGCAGAAGCTTCCCACCATCGCTCGCGTCCCCCACCGACTGAAAATAAAGCCTGCATGCGTCGCTGGCCCTGCAACTCTGCTTGCAAATGGGGCAAGTGTGTTTCTTCCCTTTTGAAGAGTACTCGAACCATTGCTGCAGACTGCAAACAAACACACCCAAATCAAAATGAAGGCAAAGAACGGAACTTTAACGGCGTTTGTGTCGACCAGCGGAGGAAAAACGCAAGAGGGTAGAAGCGCCTTACCAAAGCTCGTGAAAGACGTGGCCGCAGATGGAGACCGATTGGAGGTCCTCGGTAATGGGGTTGAGAGGGTCGTAACAGATCGAGCAAATGGTGCCGGCGAATTCGCCGCCGTCCACCATCGTGTGCGGTGGGTAGTTGAATTGAACTGGACTGAAGGAACGGTTCTTTCTCTCCGATGTTTTCTAGCCACGCTTTTTTTTCCGAGAAAAAAAAATAGTGGGAAAATGAAGGGGAATTTGAAAGGTGGCACAAGGTCAATTTTTCTGAGGGCGGGAAAGAGAAAATGGAGAGAAGACGGTGCTAGTGGGTGTGTACAGTAAAAATCTTGATTCATAATTAGGATTAATATATGTATCACTTTGGTATGCAATTTTTTTAAATTTTAAAAAATGTGTCAATTTAGTTTTAATTTATGAAAAAGTATTTTAATCAGATTTTTTTCAGATAAAAATTATTAAAGTCATTAACTTAATTCATGACTTTTATTATTAAATTTTAATATAAATATCAATATTTAATTTTGTAACTAATTTTAAATATCAATATCCGTTAGTAGTGTTAATAATTTTTTTGCTGTAAAGAACTTAATTGAGACATCTTCTCAAAAGTTAGAACTCAATTGACACATTTTTTAAAGTGGATACCAAACTGACATATCTAAATGAAAGTAGGTATCATCAGATTAATTAAACCTTCATGATTATTAGAAAGGTAGGTTAATAAGTCTTGATTTCTTTTAATTTTGTTTTGTATATTTATATATTTACAAAGTAATTAATTAATTATCATTATTAATAATTAAAAAAGACATAATTATGTTTTAAGTCCCAATAAATTTAGTAACTTTCAATTCCGTTTTTATGATTTATTGATTATTCAATCAACTTGAATCTTAATATTAATTTTTTTGTTAAGTTAGGTTGTATTTGGATTAGAGGATAAATTTGAAACAGTGGAATGAGAAGATTTAAGAAAAATAGAGGTGGAGACGAAGTTATTTGGCAAAGAAAAATACTTAAGAAAGAAGGAGAATAAAAAGAAATATATATGTAAGGTTGAATGATGTAATTTAGTTTCATTTATATAATAAATTAAAAAATGTTATAAATTAATTTAATTAAATAATAAATTATGATTTGTAAAATCCTAGAAAATGATATTTTAGAAGTGACAATGGTTTAAAAATAATGAGACTTGATTATTTTAATATTAGAAGGTTTTAGTATAAATAAAATTGTGATCTTAGGATTGATCCTCTTGGTGAGTTCTTCAATCTGGACCGATCAGTTTTTCCGTTTGTGTAAGCTAAGTTTCTGCTATCTTTTTGTCTTTTCTATTTTTTGTTGCATGTAAGCTCTCTTCCACTTGCATGCGTCGTTTTATTTATCAGTATGAGTCTCTGCTGATTAGTGATCATAATGGGAAGTCCTTATCATTCTTATGATGTTTCTATGTGTAGATAGAGCATCATGTGGAGTTAGAGACGTCTGACGTTTATAGAGTTGTTTAAGAAGATATCAAGTAAGGGAAGTTAATTTCTATGTCTTAATGCTTAAACTTGTTAAGAAATCATATTGTGTGTTTAATTTGTGATTGATTGATGTATCTGATATGCATGATTGCTTTATATGTTGAAAACTATAAAGATGTGTGTTTTTCCTGATAATTGAGAATAATTGGTGGTTTAGATGTGTTTTGCATTTAATTGGTATGAAAAATTAGATATAATTGATGTTTGATAATTGAATGATCTCTACACTGGTTTTAAAGTGGTATGGGTTGGCTGAAGATGCATAAAACGGGTTAGATCAGTTTCTGTATAATTTTGCAGAGTTGAACACTCGTTGGAAGAGTGAGCTGATCTGCAAAATTATGCAGATTCGCAAACTCGTTGGGCGAGCATGGGCCACTGCTACTCGTTGGACGAATTTCCAAGTCAGAAACTTCCAGACCTGGACTAGTGGCTGAGGGAGTGGTACTAGCTGGGCAAGCATAGGTCAATGGTTGGGCGAGTAAGTTGGGTGGTATTTTAGTTATCATAGAAGTTTTACAATTATTATGAATGATGAGTATACGATATGAGATTGTTTATATGAGATTGAGTTGAGATTGGTTGATGCTAACCCAAAGAGATTTAGCAGTGATTGTGGATTGTGGTAGTGTATGCATTGAGGTAGAGATTGTCTTGACAGTTATCCTGACGCTCTAATAACCATCCAAATTTTTAAGTAGAGATGAATGAGGTATGTGGTGAGAAGAGCAAGAGGTCCTAGCCTAGGGGTTTTTCCTTGACCATAGGTGTTAACGGACTTACCTTGTATGTGGTAGAGTTTTCACTCTTAAATTGTTGCTCTACAGAGCATGAGATGCCACTACAAGTGCAGAACTAACTGGATTCGACCTCAATGCATGTATCCAGATTAGTTGAGTCGTAGTCTATAAATATATGTATGTGAATATCTACTTATTTGTAGTTGTTATATATATCACTATTATATCCTTTTACAAAATTCTTTAAAAGTCATTAACTTACCCTTCTTTTGTGTTTTTGTCTTGTGTTGTTTGTTTTCCTTTTGCAATTATCACCTATTCGATGAGAGCATTGGTGGTTGCAGTTTTAGAGGCACCTCTAGGTTGAGGAACCATCTTTTAGGTCGGAAGGCGGTTTCAGTGAGGAGCTGTTGTAAGTGGTTAACTTGTACTTAGAGTTAGAAATGTTTGGTATGTATATATTTATATAGTTCGATCATTTGTAAGACTATATTAATATACTTTATACTTATACATTCGTTTATCTGTTATGAACACTAAGATGAAACATCCTATTTTATTAGTTTTAAATTGCTAAATTTGGGATGTTATATGATTTTATTATTATTATTTAAGAATTATAATTTTATTTTTATTTTTAAATTTATTTATTACTATTTATTATTTATATTATGTTTAAAATTATAAAAAAATTATTAACATTTACGTATAACATACCACTTTCTGCCCTTTCCACGTAGATCTCTTCATCTTTGAAGCGAAAGTATAGCACAATTTTATTTTAGTTTTGTTTCTCATGTTTTATTAATATTTTATTTTAATTTTTTGAACATTTTCTTCAAATTTTTCGTCTTTGACAATCGGTGTCTCAATCCAAACACAACGCAAATGATTTGGTTGTTAAGTGATTGATGTTAGGGATATCTTTACTTGTTACCTTCTCCGCTACCCGTGCGAGTATCCGTTTAGAAAATATCTGCAGGTATTAAAGTACTTGTGGGTATTAGTTGATACCTGCAAATATTTAAAAAATATATTTTATAAATTTTTAAAATTAAATTTAAATATAAATACAAAAAAATGTTAAATAAAATATAAATTTAATTTAAATTTAATTTAATCTAATAATATATGAATTAGAATTTAATCTTAATTAAATTTAACTTAATAAAACATAATTTTAATTTTAATTTTTTGCGAGTAACGTGTACCCGCGTGTACAGATAATATGCTACCTGCACCCAACCCATTTATAAACGGATATTAAAATATTCGCTACCCGCGACTACCAACTATTCATCGCGAATTTTATCCGCGAAACCCACGGACATGAGCATTTTTGTCATCCCTAATTGATAAGTTTATTATCTTATATGAATTGTCGCCACGTATAATTTTATTATTTTTAAGATTTTATAAATTATATTTTTATTATTATAATTTTATATTTAAATTTAAATTAAATTGTTTTTTTAGGTTTTAAAACCTAGGTTTAGTTATACCTTTGGTCCCCTTTTTTACCTTTGATCTCCATTTTCATAACAAATCTCAATTTGGTCCCTCTAGATTTTTTTTTTTGCCTCAATTTGCCACGTATTAGTTCCTACATTTTTTGACTTTTTTTTCAATTTTTTTTTTGAATTTTTTTTTAAAATACAATAAATTTGCCATGTGTGAAGCTGTTATTGTGCCACGTGGTAGTGACAGAGTGATGTGGCAGTGACAATGACACGTGTCACTTATATGTCAGGTGTCATTCCTATTTTCTTAATTTGGTCCCTTTATTTTAATTTTTGTCTCAATTTAATCCCCACTTTTGTAAAAATTGAGCACCTTTGTCCCTTTCCAAATTGAAATCAAATTTAATTTTCGTATAAATATACACAAATAATTAAGTTTAGTTAATTAATATTTTTACGTTGAATTTTATTTAAAATTGTTTTAAAGTTGTTAATAGAAAATAAACTCATAAATTATATTCATGTTTTATACATCGTACTTTAATGTTGTTTTTTTATTTGAATTTATATTTCAAATAATTGTATATTTTTAAAATGTGTAAAGCTCAGTAATTTGTACACAAATGTTTGAATTGGTGTAAAAATATCAATTATAAAAATTTCAAAAATAATTTTATCTAGTCCATGTAACAATCAAAAACATATTAATTTAAAATTTGAAAACAATGTTAAGTAAAATTGAATGTGAAACACAAATTTAAATAAACTTATTTATGTTAAAAATATATGATAAAAATATCAATGTGAATAAAAATATGAAATTTAATAAAAATATTTGTATAACATTTATTTAAAAATTAATTTTTGTTTCAATTTGGAGGGGAATGAAATTGCACTATTTTTATAAAATTAGGGACTAAATTGAGACAAAAATTAGAATATAGTGACCAAATTGAGAAAGAGGAAATGACACCTGACATAATACTGACACGTGACATTATCATTGTCACATCACTCTGTCATTGCCATGTAGCACGACGACAGCTTGGCATGTGGCAGATTTTTTTATATTTTTAAAAAAATTAAAAAATAAATAAATAAATTCAAAAAAATTCAAAAAAAGTTTAAAAAATCCAGAAACTGACACGTGACACTCCATTTAAGGTTGTTACTATACCATTAACTGAAAGGATTAAATTGAGATCAAATTTCCCAACACATGGACCAAATTGAGATAAAAAAAATAAAGCAACCAAATTGAGATTTTGCTATGAAAATAGGGACCAAAGGAATAATTAAACATAAAACCTAATAACACATGTCATGGTGTGAATACATACATTAAATTGTTAATAATAAAATTGAAAACTTTTGAAAATTATAAAATTTTATTAATAGTGACAGTAGTTATTTTTTATTTAATCCATTTATTTAAATTTTTTATTTAATTTACTTTCTTTTCTGTTTTAAAATATCTAATTTTTTCATTTTCTATTTGGGATCAAATTACTAAATAAACTTAAACATGTTAAAATAATTTTTTAGAATTTATATATCAAATCACTTCACCGAAATATTCAAATTATTTTACTTTCTAACATAATTTGAACATGTATGTGGAGTAATTTGATATATAAATTCTAAAAAATTACTTTTAACATGTATATAAGTTGTAATTAAATTTATTAGTAATTTGGTCTTAAATTGAATCAAAAGTTTAGATACAAGACTAAATTGAGAACAATTAATGTCACGTGATATGACGGTAACCCAACACATCACAGTTTATATAAAGAAAAAAATATGAAAAAAATTAAATTTTTGACGAATTGACACATGACATGTATATACATGATGTTAACGTCAACTTAACGGAAATGATCAAATTAAATTTTTTTAAATAGTTAGAGGCATAAAAAACTAATAAGAAGACTAAAATGAAACAAATCAAAAAATTAGAGGACTAAATCAATAATTATGATAAACTTAATTTATAAATATTAATGTCATAATATTATACATATTTATATATTTTAAAATTTATAATATAAAATTAATTTTTAATTTAAAAACAATCAACAGTCAAGACGAAATTGGTTCCGATAATTTTATAATAAAAAAATCATTATTATCTCAATTCTTTTGTTTTGTATATTGATATCATAATGAAATATTTTAAATACATAATATAACGACAAAACCATTCTAAGTGTACAAGATATTTACAAAATATACTTGCAATTTATTTTTCGTACAGATACTGGTAATAAAAGTGTACTATCATATATATACATTCTTAATTATACATACCCAACATATCCATATCAGTGTCGTAAACAAATTAGCTTTACGTTAAGAAATTTTCCAGGCTGAAAATCCATTATCTGGTCATAAATAGGTTAGTGACATTTAACCAAATTCTAATAGAAAACAGACCGATTAATTTGACTCAATTAATACGATTTGACACTAACCACTTAGACCAAGTAAAAGAAAAGGTCCAAAGAACTAAAAATCTATTTAAGAATGTCCTCGTATGAACTTCATAGACAAGGTTTAATTCACAACCAATTTTATTTTTCTTTTTTGTAAAGAAAGGAAAGGTTGTGTTGTGTTTCTTCATGACAAATAAACCCATCATGTGGGTACTGTCCGAATTCGTTCTCGTTTTGACAGGAAATCCTTGCATTGACTAGGTATGAGTATGAGGAATCTCCGACTTTTTCAATTGAGTATAAGGATTGATATGTGGATATACATATCCCCGCCATAATATTTGTCCCCACCACATCTTCCTCTCCATTTAAATTATTAAAATATTCACAATTAATTAAGTAATCTTATATATATATATATATATATATATATATTTTTTTTTTTTTTTTCTTTTTTTTCAATTATTTGGTTTGTCATGAAATTCATTTGTATCTCCAATATATTTTTCATCTTATCATAACCTTTATGTAATTATGTTAAAATGATGCATGTTAATTAAAAAAAAATTTATGTCTTACATTTGAATCTTTCTATTTTATTTTATATTTTTTTTAACATGAGAATGTTGAATACTCTCAATTTAAGTGTTTAATATCATAAATCTTTCATTTACTAGTAATATCGAAAAAAACTATATTATTTACTTATTATTATTCATTTTTGTTTCATTTGAAGAACTCTTTTGTTTTGCTAAAACAATTTTCGTTATTTCTCAACTATTGAGTGTAAAGTCCTAATTTAATAGAATAATTCTAATAAATAGAACATCGCATGTTTATAGTATAAAATAGAGCCATAACATAAAGTACAAGGAGATAACCTATTACAATTATTCAAATACTAAAGGAAAAACCAAAGGCACAACACAATGTCATTAGACATAACTTAAACATGAGACACTTTAACTTGAGAGTGCTCACATGAGCAAGGAGTTGCAAAATTAAAACAGTTTGACAAAAGGTGCTCAAAAGAGTATTAGCTACCACACTCAAAACTAGACAACAACATCACCACCATCTGAACGATCTCTAAGAATCTCCACGCACGTCTGCTCACACCAAGTATTTGGTGATCATTGCAAAAAGGAAAAAGTCAAACAGAGAACACAAACAGAGAGAAAGGGTAAGCTAGAGACAAAAAATAATTTTTTAACATATCAAAGAGCAATCATTTTATTAAACAAATTATAACAGGCAATTCAGTAAGCACAGAAGGCATGTGAAGGCAAACAATGCAAGACCTTCAAACTCAATTATCCAGATGCATATAAGGAGATTAGATTCACTGGATGCTTGCACTTGTGGTGACCTCTACTGCTCTGCAGAGTCATTGCCAATGAGTTTCACCCTACTACGCACAAGGTTAGCCTTCAATCATCTAAGGCCCTTATCCTGCCAAAGATTAGGACTTTCTGCTACTCTCACTACTTGAATTAGTACGCTCTATGTGAGACAAACTGATTCTTTAGAGTTTCAAGATGCAACCTTGCTTAAATCCTTATCTAATTATATACATTACAACACCACCATGAAATCTCACCAAGAGATTTATGGAATTACGTCTAACTCATGTCACATCCATGTTCTCACACCATATTCCACATGTGTTATCTCATGACATCCAAATCTCATGTCATTGCACCACCAACCAACCAATTCATAAATCATTTCATTTCATACCAAGTAAGTCAATATCACATGAAACATACACAATCACAGATTCATGCCTTTAAGAGTAATTGAATCAATCCATAAGTTAAAGTAAGGAATTAAAATTCTACAGCAATTATCGCTTAAGCTAGACTGATCTCGCTTAAGCTATAAATTATCGCTTAAGTTAGACTGATCTCACTTAAGCTAGAAATTCTCGCTTAAGCTAAAATTTCTCGCTTAAGCTAAACTAGTAGATTTTCACTGATTTCAACATGAAAAACCCAAAATCCCAAACAAAAAAAAAAACTAAAAAAAAAAACACAAACACATTGCATAAAACATTGGCATCATACTTCATGCTTTTAAAAGGGTAAACATATCAATCATTGGAGCATACAAACATTCAAGCAACTTTGTTGTCAATCTCGCTCAAGCTAAGGAGCTCTCTCTCGCTCAAGCGACAGAAGCCTCTCGCTCTAGCGAAAAGCTCTCGTTTAGGCGAGATTGAAATTAGAGGGCATTATGAGGGTTCACAAGTTCTCGCTTAAGCGAGGCCTCCTCGCTTGAGCGAGATTACTCTCGCTAAAAAATGGAGCTCGTCGCCTGAGCGACAGCTGGAGCAAAACTTGGGATGAACTTCTTGTTAATTTCGCTTAGGCGAGGGTTGCTCGCTTGGGCAAAAATAACAGAGCTCTTCCCTGCTCACACATGCACCCCAAAAAAGCAATACCAAACAACATTTCAACCATTTCCAGACAACCACAAAAGCGAGCAAACATCAAAAACATTATTTAAAACTAGCTTTCCTTATCTGGACAAATACTAGCCAATCAACACAAACACTCCAAGAAGAGCACCACAGTTCATAAGACGAACTAAAGAGTTACAAAGCACAAACATAAGGGCGGGAATAAGTCTCTAGGGACAAACCTAAGACAGAACCAAGGCAACTGATTTGGAAAAGGAAAAAAAACGAAAGGTCGAACTTAACTTACATGGAAGAAGCACATTTTGCTAGCTCGGGGGAGGAAGAAGCTTATGCCCTAGTATAGCTTTTGCTTCAGAACTATAAGTGAGAGGGGAAACTCTTTCTGGAAAAAATGAGATAGAATGAGACTGAGTGACTGGGAAGGGTTCTGGGGTAGTAAGGTTGGCTGACTATGGGCCCTTACTTATTAAAGTTGAGCCCATTTACTTAAAACAAAAGTGGGTCTTACATTAAGTACATATGATATGTTGATATTTGAAAAGTTTTCTTAGAAGACACACATTTGTTTTTTTTTTTTTTATATATTTTTATTTGTTGTTTATTTTCATCATGCAGAATACTATTTCGATATATTTTATCTAATTTTTTTTTTATTTTTTAACTCATTATCAATCATACTATAATTTATTTTTTCACTATAATTGTATAAATAACTTTTATTTACTACAATATAAAAATTTAATGTAATTGCCATGAATATTTTTTTATCACCATCCAACATATATTGGAGTTCAAAATTTTAGTCTAATATTTATTATTTGTTTTTTGCGTCATTTTGATCAAGTGATGTATTATAACTTTTATTAGTGTATAAAAAAGAGATTTATTAGAATTTAAAAAATTTAAGTAAACAAACATTTAAAATATATTTTAATTTGAATATTTATTTTCTTTTTATATTTTTTTAAAATATTTTTAAATTTTATCAACTAGGTTTCATTAATGTTTGCAAATTTAATAAATGTTTTGGTTCTCATAAAATTTTATTTGGTATTCTAATCTAAAATGTAAACAATTATAATTTACCTCAAAGTATTTGATATCGAAGAAACAATCATCCTCCTAATATTGAATATTTGATAATATTATGTTTCATTTACGTAATTTTTTATTATTTTATAAAAATTAATTAAAATTAATATTGAAATATAAGAAAATGGGTATGAGATTATACTTGTTACCCGGCGGGGATGAGGATGGGACAAAAGTTTGATACTCGTTGAATTTGAGTATGAGGATGATGATGAATTTTTTCTACAGAGATGGGTATGGGATAGAGAAACTCGTCCCGCCCTGCCCCATTGCCATCCCTAGTAGCTTATGCGGAGATGATTTGAAAGAATGAATAAATGAATTTGAGAAAAAATAAAAGATGAAGTGGTGTTGATATATGTTAAAAAGATATTTTAATGAACTAAAATGTAAGATTTTATTTTTATTTTTATTGTTAAATTAATATAAAATATTTTTTTTTAAATAATGAAAAATAAAATGTAATAAAATTAATTGCCTTAAAATAATTTTAATTAATATTATATTGTAATAAAATAAAATTTCTTACAAATTAATTATTATTGTGTTTAATATTTGTATTATAAATATAAATTAAAAGAGTGTTTTGAACATCTAAAAAAATTAAAATAAGTTATGAAAAAATAATATGTGCATAGACACAGAAACAATGGAAAAAGAGATTAAATTAAAGCAAGGATAAACTTTCTTCAATAGCTTTAATGTAGTCACAAGTAAATATGTAAACAACATAAAAGGACACATTATAGTCTAGCTTTTTAAATCTTCTTATATGTTTTGATTTTATTGCAAACAAAGCATATAAAAATATGAAATTTTTGTAATTTTTTTGAATTTTTAAACCTCGGTTGTTGGAGAATCGAGACCTATATACACTTTATGCTTCTGTTTTCCAAGAATTGCATCTTAATAATTCGTCAAATTTTTAAAATTGTAACTCTTTTTTATATTATTTTATCTGACTATAGAGGTCCAAGCTCCGATTATGCAAAAATCGAAGCTTATACAATTTATATGCTTTGGTTGCTTAGAATCGAGGCCTAAAGGTTTCTTAAAAATTCAAAATTGTCATTAAGTGCAGACCTTTAGCCTTCAGTTACTAGTAAAACTGAAACCTAAAAGTCTGCCTAGGTTAATTTTTCGCAAAAGTTGCAGAGTCGCTAACTCCATTTCTACAGCTTTCTCCTTCGTCCCTTCATTTTGAACGCCATAGCCTTTGTTCCTCCACTGTGAACCCTTCATTTTGCCACTAAACCCATTTTTCTTCCTTTGGCGAACACCATAGCCTATGTTGCAGCTTCCTCTACCACCGGTTGTGAAGACGCACCACACTTCGATCTAGTACTCCTTTTCAATGTTAAACCCTAAAACAGTAGAAAACCTTAATCCTCAAATTAGCCTACCTTATTTTGACGAACAACTTCTTACCACTTGGTTCTTCTATGCATCACCACTAGATTTCAAATTTTGTTCCCTGAAATTAGAAGATAAAGCTCTCTTCCAAACTGTTCCTCTTCGATGCATTCACGATGCCCTTCATCTAGACCCTGCTATGTTTAAAACACATGTTAAATTTCATGTTTAACATTAAATATATTAAATAAATAATCAATAAAACAAATTAATCTAACACGTGTCAGCATCCTCAAGTATACATGTCCCTAGATTATGAGTCTACCTGGAACACTGTTTGTCAAGAAGTTACACAGTTAACGCTGCTCAAAAATAGAGACTGAAACCATGAGTTTTGAAAGCATGAGGATCAAAATGAATTAAGGTTTCTAAGATGGACCATTTCCAAAACATGATAATAGTATAACGAAAAACATAATTAACCAAAGAAATAAATATAGGGACTAAATTAAGATTTTGTCACGTGGCACTGCCACGTCACACTATTATTAACATGCCACACTGACAGTACCACGCAACACAACTTTGAATTGACATGTGAAAAATTCTTTTTCAAAACTAATAATAATAAAAAATACAAAATCAAAAACCACACATTGACATGTACTTTAACCTTATATTTACAATACTAACGGAGAAAAACCAAATTGAATAACTTTTGAAAAAGTGAGACAAAATTGAATAACTTTTAAAAAACTCAGGATCAAATTAAAAAAAAAAAAATCTGGAGGATCAACTTGACTCTCTTCCATAAAAACAAAACAAAAAAGTAATTAAACTTAAAATTTATTGTATGAATGATATAAAAGATAAAAACTAAAAATTCATGTTTTAATTTTATTTTTTTATTTTAATATAAGTTTATGCAATGACCAGTTGATTGATTTTGGAGTGTAAGCATAAATCAAATGTTAAAGTTCAAACATGAATTTATTTGAAAACTATTTACATGTTCTTTAAATGTTTTTTTTTTAAATTTATTTATTGATTTTCAAATTTTTATATATTTGTGTGCTTTGATTATATATTTATTTAATCACAAATTTTTTATTATAGGAAAAAAAATCAAATTTTTATTAATTAGTTAACTTTTATTTTATATTCAATTTATTATACAATTCAAAATTACAATTACAAATATGCTTACAATATAATATAAATAAGGTTAAATATGTTTTTGGTTTAGGGTTTAGGGTTTAGGGTTTAGGGTTTTTGGTCTTTTAACTTTCAGTAAATTTTGGAATTATTCAATTTTGAAACTTTGGACCAATTTAGTCCTTTATCTTTCAAAATACGTGGATTTAGTCCTTTTAGTCCAATTTTGTTAAGTTTATTTGACATTTCAAGCGCGTTTCATAATAGTATTTGACTTAACATTAAAGTAAAAATGTGTCAAACATTATAAACAACTCAAATACAATCTTGAAATACATACGAAACATCAAATAAACCTAAAAAAATTTGATTAAAAGAATTAAATCCACGTATATCAAAAGAAGAGAGACTAAATTGGTCCAAAATTTACTGAAAATTAAGGATAAAAACATATTTAACTCATATAAATAAAATACAACCAAATTATAAAATAATTTCTTAAACTATCATTAGTTAATTCTAAATGCATGATTTTATATTTAAATGCAAGTCAATTTTAAAAATATAAATTAAAGTTAATTTAAAATTTTTTAAAAGTCAATTTTAATGATTTTTAGTTATTTTTTAAATCAATTTAATTTCGAGCATCTAATCTAATAAGAGTGATGTATAAAATTTGATAACCACACTCTTCTTATAAATAATAATTTCTTATAGTTAATTAAGATTATAAGCTTTTTATTATAGATTTCGGTTTTGTTTCAAAACTTTGGATGCATATCAAAATTATTGACTGACATTTAATCTGAGGAAATCGCCACGTTTCAATAGTCATTCAGAACCGAATGAAGATGAATGGCTGACAATTCCTCAACGGGCACGAAATTAAACACGCCATTATTTTCTTTTAGTCATTCGAGGAAAATGAATGACCTAGAATTCTTCCCGAGATAAAAACACCGATCTTTCTTTAGCATTTCAAGAAAAATAAATGACGAACAGTTCTCAGTAAACACGACAAAAATAAATATTCCTTTTCGAACAACTTTTACAAAGTCGTTCTTTTGGTAAATTTGTATGCCTCAACGGTAAATTTTCTCTTAAGGCCATTGTATTTATTAGTGTTCCTATTCTTTACTTCTGACATCTAATACTAGATATATTAAGGAAAACAATACTTTATATTTCTACAAAAATCTTAAAAATATTAAATATGTCTTACAAGTTTATTTACAAATTGAAACATATTTAATAGGTTATTTTTATAACTCACAAATAAAATTTTGCATACATATCTTAACATAATATTAATTATATATTTAAAAAATTAAAATTATTTATATTTATATAATTCATGTAACATTTTTATCACATCATTTTTTATGTATCCTTATTATTTGCCAAAAAAATTTAAATATTTTAAATTTTAGAGAAAAAAATAATATAGTTTTTAAGATATTTAAAACTTTATGAATAATGTATATTTAGTATTAAAAGATAAGAATTAATATATTTGTTGAAAACTAATGTTACAACATATGTCTTAATATTTAATTAAAATACATATCATAGCCAATATATTATTACGCAAAATATACGTCTTAGTATTTAAACAAATATACAAAAATATTAATTACTATAGATTTTTATTACCCTTAAATATTAATAAATTTGGAGTAGAGAGAATATTGAGTTACTCTTTTTTAAATAAGATGTGATCAATAAATATGAACTTAGGGGAGAAAATTAATTAAGTCAAATATATTTTAAACTTATTAAATTCATATCTCATTAGAAAAACTATATTTTCTAATTTTTTTTTTCTAAAACTTGAAATCAATATTTTGTTTTTTTTTTTTTATCTCTAACAGGATATGATATAGTTAAATGCTTAGGTACAAAAACTAATGTAACTCATGGTATTTATATATTAAGTGGGTTTGGTGTTTTTAAATTTTATTTACAATTTATCATTATTGTATGTAATAATTTATTGTTAATAATAATATGAAAATCTTTAGTTCGAAATACAAGTTTAGAATTTTTATTTGTTTGCTTTGTTTAGAAATTAATACAGCACAAAAGTGCACAAGTTGGTTAGATGTCCAGTTAAGCTATTTAATGACAATACACATTTAATTAGGATATTAGAAACAGGGTAGAAACATTAATTTATAAATATGTATTGATTGGATATCATTAACTGGTGCACACCAACAATAGCTTAATTTGACTTCTTATTATAGAATGGAGAAGATAAATTATACAAACTCTATTATTACTTTATGATAATCTTCGATTATTTCAATGCCACTCTTTATTGAGACTATTAAGATCTATGAGATTTAACAATAATGTGTGGATTCAAAAGGTGTAAGATAAATAATCAGGAATCATGAGAGTTATATGTTAGCCAATGACATATACAGTTTGGGTAGGTTAGTTTCAAGGTATAAGAGATTCACTCTACAATAAACTTTTCTAAGTTCTTATAATGTTGGTGAAAGTTTAGTTTGAAGATTTCTAATAACATGGTAATGGAAGAAAAAATTGGTAAGGGAAGAAAAGAAAATAGATGTGATGTATATTTCTTTTTATTATTCATAATCATTTTGTTTATTTAGACAATCCAAATATAATACCTCAAACTTTGGAGGTTACATTTACTTAAATTTATTTTATGCGGTTGAATTATATTAAAATTTATTTTCTCATATGATACCAAATATTATTACTGTCTATACTAGTATTTACTTAAATTTATTTTATGCGGTTGAATTATATTAAAATTTATTTTCTCATATGATATCAAATATTATTACTGTCTATACTAGTGTCTACTCCAGTTAGATTTGGTGGGTTGAACTTAGATATTAGTTTAGAAGTCATATATATATATATGTAAGTTGTGTTAGAGATAAAATTTTATTTTCTAATATGATATTTATACAAGATTTATGTATCTATTCCAACTTTCGATTCTATTGGTATCTTTATTATTCACATTTTCAGAAAATCTATTTTATGAAATTGAATTAGATTTTAAAACTTTTTTATAAGATGATATCAAAGTTTATTAATATTTATTTTAGAATTAAATATGTTTTTGGTACCTTAACTTAGTGAATTTTAAAATTAGTTCATTTCGAAATTTTAGACTAATTTAGTTATTTATCTTTCGAAATACGTGAATTTAGTCTTTTTCATCAGATTTTGTTAGGTTTATTTGATGTTTTGTATGTATTTTAAGATTGTATTTAAGTTGTTTATACTGTTTGACACATTTTTATTTTAATGTTAAATTAAATACTATTATAAAACACGTTTGAGATTTCAAATAAACTTAATAAACTCATTAAAAAATGAACTTGAGAAAAAAAAATTCATGACTATTATATATTCTTCATATCTGAACTAATTAAGAATACGTTATGTTGCATAGAAAATAGATGAGATAAAATAATTTATTTTCCTTAATTTTATATTTGTATAAAAAAATACTTGTATAGTGTTATACTATATATAATTATTATTTTTAAATGGTTACTCATAAAAATATTTTTTTCATAAATAAGATAAATGTTAATTAGTATTCATAAAACGATTAAAAAATTAGTCACTATGCAAAACAAATACAATTTGTATAATTTTTAATTAATATTGTTAAGACACCAATTAGTAAAACCCCTCCAATAATAGGATTTTTGTTTATTTTCCTTTCACTCTTTTTTTTTTTCACTTTCATCTCAAGAAGTTTTTACCACAGTTTTGTCCTGTGTGAGCTGGCAACACCATTAATATTTAATTATTTGTCTGCACACGAATTACTTTCCGTGACAGTCCCAAGGAGGAGGGATGCGTGCGGAACTGTGATTCTTTGCCATAATCCAAACCTTAAAGTCTCACCACTACCTTTGACATCTCAAAATGTCAACCCAAGAAAATCAAAAACTGGTTCCATAATAAAACAATAATATAACAAAAGAAGAAGAAAAAAAAAAAAAACACAAATCAGAAAGCACTTGAGAACCAGCACACTAGGACATAAGATACCAAATTCCTCTTTGAAATAAATAATAATTACCAGTTCTTTTGTTTGACTGTAATGTTTTCTTTAAATGATGTTAATAATCTTCTAGCATTCCATTGTATGTATTAACTCACTTCTTCTCTGTTACAATAAATATTTACATTAATATGTGTTTTATATAAAATCATAATTTAAAGAAAAATACCAATGTTTTTTAAAATTGGAAAGAGATAAGGACTTATTTGTTTGTGAGTAGACTTTTGTTCAATGTCCACTTTCTCTCACTATCTATATATACATGTCTTTTCCTACTTATAGCATCTTATCTTTCACTGCTCAAAAAAAGTCAGCGCCTTTTTTTTTTTCTTTGTCCTCTTTTTCAGACCTTGTCCTTACGGTTATGGAACCAGATTGGGATCTCCACGCCGTCGTCAGAAGCTGCACCGCCACTTCCTCCGGCGCCACCACCGCATCCACCACCTCATCTTCTGGCTTTGGGGCTTCTGTCCCACCTTCTACTTCCCACAGCTTCTTCTCTGTTTACAACCCTGCTGTACAAGGAGGCCAAGTTGTGCCCCCTTCGGAGAACCCCTATGGAGTAAGACCTTCCATTGAAGAGCTTCACGAGCTTTGCAAGCCTTTCTTCACCAAACCACAGCCTCACACCTTCCAACCCTCTTCTCCTCTCTCTTCCTTTTCTTACTCATCAGTGCCCAAATCACCTCGCAGCCACCAAGAACAGAAGCAGCCACCCCAACCCGGTTCTGCCTCCACCCCAAAACCGAAAAGAAGGTTAATATGCCCTTTTTCTTTCATTTTATAATTCATGGAATCGGAATTAGATTCTCCAATCAAGAAAGATTTTGAATTTATTTACCTCTTAAAAACCATGTCTTTGGTTCATTCATGACTTGCGTGTCTGAAATGCATGTTTTTTTGTTAACCACAGGAAGAATCAGGTTAAGAAGGTTTGTGATGTGGCAGCTGAGAACCTCTCCTCGGACATATGGGCATGGAGGAAATATGGACAGAAACCCATCAAAGGGTCACCATATCCAAGGTTTACCTTAAAAAAAATTCGTCTTTTTTAACAATGAAAGTTTAATGGAGTAGTTGATTCCTAGTCTAAAATAAGAAAAAAGTTTTAAACTCAAACAAAACTCACAGATACAATTATATTTACTTTATCTATGAACGGAAACTTGTGTATACAATTTGTAAGAAGCCAGACTTTGACTTTTTTCACTTTACCAACTCTTTGTTGTTAGATTTTGCCTTTTTTTAAAGGAAAGCCAAAAGGGGTTAAAGTTATGAAGTTGAAAAAGGAGCAACGAAACATTGTTTGTTGTGTGATTTACAGGGGATATTACAGATGTAGCAGCTCAAAAGGATGTTTAGCGAGGAAACAAGTGGAGAGGAACAGATCGGACCCAACAATGTTCATAGTGACATACACTGGTGAACACAACCACCCTGCTCCGACTCATAAAAGCTCCCTTGCTGGCTCCACGCGCTACAAACCTCAGACCGGTGGAGACACAGCCGCCACAAAAGCGGTTTCTCCGGCGACCTCATCAGAGGTGGCACAGCACAGTACGAAGTCAGAGTGCACAGAAGAGGAGTTGGAAGATCTGATGAAAGATGATGAAGAAGCAAATGAGTTAGAGTTAACAGAAACAGTGGTATCAGATGATTTCTTTGAAGGGTTAGAGGAACTGACAGGGTCTGCCACTGATCCCTTTACAGCTAGTAGCAGCATTGATCGGTGGCCACTGTCCAATAATGCTACCACTGCCGCTGGTGGTAGCTGATTCACGCTTTTCATTGTAGACAATACCAACTTTTTTCTTTGAGGGGTAGAGGAACATGTTGGTGCATTTTCGAGGAATCTTAACTAACAATTGCTTTGTGAAAGGGAGAAAAGTTCTTCCCAAGTACATAGTGAAAGTGTAGATTAGGCATTCATAAAATTTGTCAAAGTTGGTGATTGTTAGCCATACCTCTGATAATGTGAAATCAATTTGTTTCCATAGCTTTTTATTTTTGTGTCCATGTAATTTGATTAAGTTGGTAATTGGTTGTGATAAATATGGTAGCACTTTTGCATTGTCTTTTCCTCCCAATGATGAGTACTGTGTGACTATTATATAAAGGTTCATAATTGTTGGGTAGTTATTCCTGCTGAGGTATATGCTCAACCACAAAAGCCTCATGGAGAAATATAAAAATGTATTCTTTACGCGGTTTTTAAATTATCATTATTTATAGTATATAAAAAAACTTTATTATTAGATTTGGTGAATGAATAATCAGATTAGCTAAATATAGATTAATGCACTGTTATAAAATCCTTTAGTTGTTTAAAATATACGTATAATTTCGTCAGATTATTAGAATGTATAAAAAAAATCGTATTATCAAAATGTTTTTCTATGTTCAAGACTTCTTTCAATGTTCTAGACCTCATTTGATCAAGAAATTAATAATAATTTGGTATTAATATATATTGACTTTATAAAAACTTACCTGATTGATCCGAGATAAATTAGTTTGATGTCTGGAGTGAATGTGAGTTCTGATATGCTATTAGGGAGAGTCCACATGTAAAAATTTTGACGCTCAAGTCAGTAAGAGTTCAAGTCACTACGAGATATTTCTGTGAGTATGAGAGTAAAAAATGAGTATTGGATGAATGTAATCCCTATGATAACATGTATTTATAGGCTTTTTCATGAGTTTGTTGGTATATAGAGAATAAAACCAAATAAGATAAGCTCAAGATATAATAACAAATTAACAGATATAATAACTAGATTCAGTTTATTATAACTTGAATTCTATATATATTATCATAAATATCATTTACACCTGATTTTAGGGTGTTAATATTTCATACAAATCTCATGCTTATTGGGACATTTAAGACCTAACAATAATAATATATTTTGGGTAGGGTATGTACATAAGCACCCCAAGCTCGAGAAGTTAATAACTTATATTTTGGGTCGGGTATGTACATAAGTACTCGAAGCTGGAAAAGTTAATAACTTTTGCAGGTGGACCACGTTATTAATTGAACGAGTTTATATGTTGCTTTTAGCTCTTTGTAGTCGATTTTATTTGTTACTTTTAGGTCTTGGATGAGTTGTATGCTGCTTTTAGCTCATAGTTGAGTTTGTACTCGGACACTTATATTTCCACGCTTTTAGACGCTTAATTTATACTCAGATTTTTCGAGAAAGTCCATAATCGAACACTCATAAGTCCATAATCAGACAAACGTAAGGTACTTGAAGTATTTTCTGATAAGTGCCAAAATACAGTAAAGATTCATAACAAACTCTGGCACTTATACTTTAAATTTGTGTTCATTTCATATTGATTCTCCCTAAATCTAAGTTTCAATCACATGCTTCCAAGTTTTGAATTAAAGAAACCATTTGATCCTATTTTGTGTGTTTTTCAGGAGAGATTAAAGAGAACTCAAGAAGAGTGAAGGAGAAAGCAAGAAATAGAGAAGAAAAGGAGGAAAATCTGCTACAGGTCGCTCAGAACTAAGGTGTTTCGCTCAAGCTAGGACAAGCTCGCCCAAAAGTTAAAGTCTTCTTGCCTAAGCGAGACACTTGCCGCCTTTCTCGCTCAAGCGAGCTTGATCTCGCTTAAGCGAGATTTCGTGAAGAAGCCATGCCAGTTTTTCAATTCTCGCCTAAGCAAGAACATGGTCGCCCAAGCGAGACATTCCTTCAACGTGAAGAAATCTATCTCGCCTAAGCGAGAATGAGTGGCCCAAGCGAGACCCTTCCTTCATGCTGAAGTACTCTATCTCGCCCAAGCGAGATTCAGTAGCCCAAGCGAGAGTTCGGGCTGTATATATATTTTGGAGGTTCAGAACTGCAAATCAGCTTGGAATTTTTGGGAGAGAAGAGGTCCGTGCTGCAGAGCTGCTACCAGGAGGAGCATCACAGTTTCTCATTTTCTTCTTCTTCTTCTTAGCTCATAGGATTTTGTTGGCTACCATGAGTGGCTAATTTTCTCCTTTGGGATTGAATGTAATCTACTCGAACTTGGATGTAATCTGGTGATATTTATATATAGCATTTCTGTTTTACTCAGTGTTGGTATTATTGTTTTGCTCTTAATGCTTACTTCTATCTGATCAATAGATGTTTTGATTTTGATTTTTAGATCTGACTGGAAAGTATTTCTGAAAATCTGATTTGAACAATGATACTTGATATACTGTGATGCTAGGAATAGATCTCAATATATCAATTGCTTTTAACACTCGACCGTAATGCTGGATAGTTTGTTGAATATGTGAGGAATCAATATTCAGGAAACTAATCTTATGAATTTTATACGCGAGGGATCGATATAAATGATTTTTGAGTGTGCATCAATATTGGTATTTTCAGATGTTATATATTATATTCATCCAGATTACAGACAAGGGAAATAGATGAAATTCAATCCCAGTTTCTTTTACTGTATTTTTCTAAACTTTTCTGCTTTTACTATATTAATTTCATGCAATCGTTAATGTCAAATCAAATTAAAATCTTTGTATATATATGCTGATCGAGATAATTAGTTATTTTAACTGAATCCGTTCCTCGTGGGTTCGACACTCCTACTTTAAATCATTATACTAGAGTTGACTTTTGGTACGCTTGCCAAGAGGCCAACATTTTCTAAGTATATCCATGGTTGGACACTCATGCTTGGATTTACCGAGTAGTCACATATTTTGACGCTCATGCTCAGATTTATCGAGTAGTCATATATATAATTTTCTAGTTTGTGTGTTATTTTTCAATCTGTAATTTTAGATGACTATCTACAAGATGCACAAAAGTACATTGGCAACTCTATTGAGTTGTTTTTCTCTTCCTTATAGTACCCTGACCTCCATCTCTTTGTTGTTTGTATATTAATTTCTATAAGTAGTAGTAAGAAATGTAGAATAACTTTTGTTGATAGATTGAGTGTTTTATAATGTTGATGTGTTTTTTACAATTTTTATAATAGACAGTGTTCTAAAAAGACTGCACAACTTTTATTTTTCAGAGTTTACATTTATAATTATGATACGTATTTATATTGTAGGTTTTTGTTCAAGTAATTGTGCCAACTAATACAACAAATTCTAGATATGAGGATAATCATATTTGATAGTTGAACCATTTGTAGTACTTCATGATAGTTTTTGCTAATTTTTCTTAAGTAATATTGAACTTAAATTTGAATTTTAATGTGTATATACTTGTTATACTTCGATATAAATTTAGTTATATATATATATATATATATATATATATATATATATATATATATTTTGTTATACTGAATTTGTAGTTTTTTCTTAATTTATAAATTTACTTGTTAACTTGATGATTTTTATATCTATTTATGTATAACTCAAATATAGATAATTTTAAAATCCATGATCCTTTACGGATGTTTTGAAATGTAATTTATAAAAGTTCTGAAAATAATTATTTTACAGAGATTCTGAAATCCGTGGTATTTTATGAAGGTTTGAAAATCCATGATAGTTAACGGGGTTTTTTAAACCCACAAAAATTAACAGAGGTTTCAAAACCCCGTTAAATACAAGAGATAAACAACCTCACAATTAATTAGTGTTTCTTCAAAAGATTAGTTGTAACCTCCCTACTAGAAATTATTTAATTAAAATAAATCAATAAGAAATTGAAATCAACTTCATCACTTTTATTATTCCCAAATGCGGGAAGATTTAAAATATTTTTCAATGCGACATAATTTAAACATAACCAAATAACAATCGTATTACACATGTTCAAAATCCAGCATAATAAAATAACATAAAAAAAATCCCTATCTCAAGAGCCCCCAGGCTAGCGCTCTCTCCGTCCCTATGCATCACCAGTATTACTTGTAGCATCATATGCTCCCATGTAAAGAATTACACGATCATCGCCAATCACAAACAGAAAGGATAAGCTTATAAATAATTAATAACATATAATATAACAGGATAAAACAATACACACCATCTAATTCATCTAGCTAGTTCTTGGCCAAGACCTTAATATCCTAAGGCTTTTCAACCTTCAATTCACACAAACAGTTAGTCATGGACTCAGGATTTATGATGCTCATACGAACTTGCCTGCTCGTGGTCCTGCCTCTACAAATCCCCTCGCTCGTAGTCTTGCTCTACGGACCTACCCACCTCCGCCCGTTGTCCAACACACGTGATCCACCAGCTACGTACCTCCCCGCACGCAACATCTCTCAAGTGTGAGCACAGAACATACGAACCTACCTCGCTCGTATCCCCACACGAGAGTAACAGGATATGAACCTCCCTACTCATATCATCACGTGTTCACCACCATTCATGAACCTACCCACTCATGGCACAACATCTCCTGGTCCGCAATAAAGCGTACAACAACACACCAAATCGCACCAATCTCGCTTAGGCTAGAAGCCTTAGCTCAAACGACCAGGCCCGCCTCGCTTAAGCTAAGCTCTCTCGCCTGAGCGAGCGTGTTATAGTGGCTTAATGCGAAGTCTCGCTTAGGCAAGACCTTCTCGCTTGGACGGGCTCGCTCTTCGCCTAGCAACAAAGTCTCTCGCCTAGGCGACGAGTCAAGTAGAAACTCGCGACATTCCACGATTTCTCGCTTAAGCGAGGACCTCTCGCTTGAGCGAGATGCTCTGTCGCCCAAAACAGGGCTCTCCACCTGAGCGAGATGGTCGAGCAGAACCACAAAATCCTCATGATTTCTCGCTTAGACGAGACACGTTCGCTTGAACGAGATGACTTGTCGTCCAAAACAAGGGCTCTCCGCTTGAGCGAGATGCTCGAGCAGAACCAGGTTTAAGTCTCTGCTATTTTCGCCTAGGCGAGCCTTGCTCGCTTGAGAGAGAATAATAAACGTCCTCCCTGTTCATGCACACAAACACCAGAACCATTGCCCAAAACAAAGTTTAAACATTACATATCAATTTGTATCAATGATCAAGATCCATGAGCATGATTTCAACTCAGTTGTACCCCCAAAACAAGAGATGGAACCATGAATCACATTACCACACAAAAACCCCCATCATACACATACAAAAGCATAAGGGATTCAAACAACATCAAAACAATCAACCCTCACAAAATCATATATTCCAAAAGGTGCAGCTCCTCTCTCAACCCAGACTAAATTACCCTTCATAGACCATTATGAGCTGTTTTTCCCAGCCTCCCTTGGAGGCCCATTGTCACCGGGGTTTCCCTACCCTTTCACATTCAGGCCACAATTATATTAGCAAAAATAAAGAAGTTAATTTCGTTCTTAGCAAGGTTTGAACCCACAACCACTCAATTACAAAGTAAGTGCACAACCAATTCAACCAATCATGTTTCGTGATAATTCCTATAATTTTAGGATTACATTATCACTACTCACATTCAATCATAACCTTAAAACAATGCACAAAATAAAATATCATACAATTAGCATACATAAGACTCGAACCCAAGTCCTCTCACACAAGCAAGTACTCTCAACTGCTTGAGCTGGTACTTTTTCACGCCACAACAATTAACATTAAATGCCACAAAGGCTTCTACTACCCGCATTTATTAAATAATTATTTATTTAATTATTTAAATTTCTCAGATCTTACATTAGTCCCGTGAGATCGTGATCTAGTTCTTTCGTATAGCTCAAAAAAGTAATTTCGATCATAAGTAGGCTGAGGGGGGTCTGCAAGACTCGTGAATCCATTAGGGAAACTCAAATGAATTCTGGCAGTTCGCAATCCAGTACTTTAATTGTTAGTGCCCTCGAAGGACATGTTTTTTCTCGAGTTCTAAGCTTTCTTCTCAGCCTTAGGGAGTTCACCAAGTATAGGCTTAGGAAGCAAGCAACAACTGCTGCGGATCCTGGAACGAAATGATAATTTTCAAGAGGCTTTTCTTTTGTACTCGAGTTCAAATCATGGTCCGAGGTAAAGGAATGATATCCTAAAGAAGGAAAGCTAAAGTAATATTGTCCGAAGACTATACTTTAAAGGGATTCAGGTTAGTATAGAATTCAATCCTATAATGTAATGACAAACGAACCATAAACCTATTCTTAATCTTCCTTACAGAGAGCCAACTAGGCCAAATAGGACTAATAGGGGCAGTTCCTTCGCCCTAGTGGTAACTTAGCTCGGGGATAGAAAGAGAACTTCTTCTTTTGCTCTCTCTAGCTTGGTCACTGAACTAAAATTTTTTCTATCCGCTCCACTTTCTTGCTTATAGTGATACCAAAGTCCCGCATATGACTATTCTTCTTCTAATTCACCTGACTTTCTTTTTTATTTGATTTCTAGCTCTACTGGCTACGGGGCCCCAATCCATCTAAAACCCCCGATAAATACAAGAGGATAAAAAACCCCGCAATTAATTAGCGTTTCATGGGGTTCAAAAAAACCCTGGCGAACATATTCCTCAAAGATGGTTTAACGAGGAAACTAGAACCCCAACTAAATGACTTAGTGGAGGTTTTAACCATTAGTAACAAAAATAATCCTATGCTAAAATCATTTTTTCTTGTTATGATATATATATATATATATATATATATATATATATATATATATATATATATATATATATATATATTATGGGTAATAAGCCAACCATATCCTAGCCCGTCTGTACATGGAAAGGCCGACCACATCCTGGCCCCAAGGAGAGGGAAGGAGACACGCGTGCAAGCCCAACAAGCAAAGGAAAATGGGCCAACATGGTGCAGAGGCCGGGTACATCTCGGTCCACTGCCTGGCCGAGTATATCCTGGCCTAATAGTGGTCGGTTAGGTAAGGATGATGTGGTACAGACGAGCAATCTTAGTCAATAAGGAAAGAGCTGATCCTTGACAAGGTATAGACGAGCAATCTTAGTCAATAAGGAAAGAGCTGATCATTGACAAGGTACAAACGAGTAATCTTAGTCAATAAGGAAAAAACTGATCATTGACAAGGTACAGACGAGTAATCTTAGTAAATATGGAAAGAGTTGATCCTTGACAAGGTACAAACGAGCAATCTAAATCAGAAAGGAAAGAGTTGACCCTCGAATGCGAACGACCCACAAATAATAATAACAGGCCTGCCAAGTGAACAATATAAATTAGGGTCTAGTGACTACAAAGAAGTATGCTTTTCTCACTTTACTACATACGCTTCATATCGAATCACTATTTGACTTGAGCGTCGAAGTGTCTGCAGGTACCCTACCCTCGGAGTTCACGCAGCGAGCAGATCCAGGGAGAGTCCGGAGAGGAATGAAGGGAGGATTGACACAGAGGGACGAAATTGCATTATTTTTACAAAAATAGGGACTAAATTGAGACAAAAATTAGAATACAGGGACCAAATTGAGAGTGAGAAAATGACACCTGACATAATACTGACATATGGCATTATCACTGCCACGTGGCACGACCACAACTTGACATGTGACAAATTTGTTATTTTTTAAAAGAAATTCAAAAAATTCAAAAAAAAATTCAAAAAATCCAGGAACGGACACATGGCACCCTATTTAATGCTATTAATGTACCACTAATGAAATGACTAAATTGAGATCAAATATCCCAAAACAAGGACCAAATTTGGATGAAAAAAAATAGAGGGACCAAATTGAGATTTTGCTACGAAAATGGAGACCAAAGACATGATTAAACCTAAAAATTTTAATAGTTAATTAATTATGATAGGATATTTATTAAAAAATAATATTTATATTTATTTTTTATTATTCTTTAGTTCGAATTGAAGATCGAAGATCGAAGATCGGTAGATGAATTCGTTTTTCTCTAAGTTTTCATTTAGATACTCATTATTTATAATATTATATAATTATGCGCCTGAAAATAATTCAAACTGACCTGTGTAAATGGCTGTAATGTAAACAACCGTTAAAAGTGTCTATAAACTATTAAGGATACATTGAAACCTTTTACAAGTACTTACAACATTTTAAGTTCTGACAAAATTTGAAACTATTATACAACTATAACGTTTGTGAAAAAACGTTTGTATGCTTCTTATTTCAGCTTTGGTGTTCTAAAAACCTTTCTACATTTATTCTTGCACCGCTTCTACTAAAACGTTGCATGGCACATTTTCTCAAAAATTTTCATGCCCTCATCAACTTTCTTTTATAAACAATTTGCATCTACAGTACCTATGTGACAACAGAGAGGACTCAAAAGTGAACTTTAATAACAGTTGAGTACATAGAGAATCATTATTATCACATCAAGATAAAATTAACAGCAAATGAATCCAGGCACACATTTTTTTTTTTTACCAGCATAAGCACACATATACTAATAAACCACAGTGAATATTTAGTGATACAGCCTTCAATCAATATTCATGACCGTTCATCACTTTTAATCCCACACATTACATAATACAAGTAATAATGTCTTTCATCTTCAACTAGGTCCAACAACACATTTTTTTTTTAATTTTTTTTAAAACACAATCACACCTGATAAAATAGGGACACTTTCTGCTTCAACTAGGTAGAACAATACAATTTTTTTTTTTTTTTAAAACACAATCACACTTAATAAAATAGGGACACATTCATCTTCAACTAGGTAGAACAACACATTTTTTTTTTCATTTTTTTTAAACACGTAATAAAATCCGGACACATTCATCTTCATCCATTCTTGATGCCTTCAATCTCCTCTTAATTACTGCAATATTGGAGTCGGCAACAGAGGCTCAACCTAGACGAATATAAAAGCAATTACTATACTTTCATAAAAGCGATTTTAAAAAGTTATAGATTTAATTATAGGAGAAGTATAAGTAGCAATGAGTGAATTTCATGTTATTCATTAGTCTCAAAAAATAATGAGAAAAAAATATCGACTTAAATAGATATCAATAAAACATAAGATGACACTGATATAAAAGTAATTACGAAATCATCATGTTATGCTGTGAAAAACTGCTTCTAATTAATCATCACATGAGCAAATGATAGTATCACTCACCATAAAAAAATATTTGATTTACCTTGTTCAATATCTGAACTATTGAATAACTGAAATGATGGCCCTAGAAGCATCGGGAGCCTATTTAAAAGGAAAGCATATATATACAAATTAATTTTAAGCATGATGCAACTCAAAAACACATTAAAACACATTACTCTACAGATAATGTTCTCAATTCAAAGCACGAATCACCAGCCTTGGCTTTGTTATTGTGCTCCCCTTCGAGAATTAGTTGAATTATAATTTTGCAAAGGAAAAAAGAAAAATGTCTAGTATTTTTAATGAAAATGATGAATGATAGCACTTGATAGAGAGAAATTAAGAAAAATGCTATAAATTAGCAGGGTCCTATACTCCTAATTCTGTGGAACAAAGATTAAGGCGAAAAAGTATGCAAACCTCTTCTTCGGAAGTTCTGTGTAGAGCAGAATTAAGATAAGTTACTTTTCGAGGTCTCGCATATTCTGAATATACCACGGATTATCTATTTTGTTGAATGCACTGAAAGTTTTCATGGAGCTGCACTTGATGATGTGGACTTCCTCCAAGGATGGAAAGCTTAAAGTAAAATTGCCAGCGTAGAAATACCTTAGCTCATCTAATTTTTCAAGATACAAATCTTGCAGCTGCTCAAATATTATTTTTACATTCTCATCAGATTCCTCCCCCTCCTTTGATATTATCTCTTCAATTGATTTACATTCTTTGATCTTCATACTTTTGAGTTGACCCAAACTTTTTGCTGTTGAAGATGTGAACAAATATGGCAGGCTATTGCAACTTTCTAGCTCCAAATACATGAGTTGCGGAAATATTATCTCATCCTCCTTGGATTCCTCTGCAACAATTGCCTTCAATCCCTCGCACTCGTCCACGACTATATCTTTGGCCACTGAAGCTGGAAACACACTTGTAAGGCCTTTACATTCCTTAACATGTACTTCTTTTAGATGATGCATTCTTAGAATCCCATGAGGATCTTCACTCCAAATATTCTCCAGGTTTGATAAGTTGGATAAACTCAATTTCTTCAGAGGAAGAGTAACTAATGTGTCTTTTGAAGTACGTTTGAGATCAAATATAGTTTTCACGGAATCACAGTTTCCAACTTCCAATGTCTCCAATTTTGGTAATAAAGGAAGTAAATGGAAGGGTAGCACTGCATCTGATAAAAACTGGCAGTTTTTCACAATCAAGTTGACCAACTCACTGAAACATAAGTCTGGTGTATACATTGGGTCATGCCACATCTCTGATAATTTTGGTCTACTTTTGAGATCAAGTACTTCAAGTTCTGAAATCTGCACGTGCAACAATAATTAAAAATATGAAACTAATTATTTACAAGAGTCAACGATATCTTTTAAATCAGTACTCTACAAATATGAAATGCTCACTATTTGCAAGTTTCAGACTTGCAAAAACAACTTAAGAATTGAGGTTTATAATTTTATTTACTTGTCCTAACATCAAAATTGGTTCAACTGTTACGGTAGGTTTAAAAATGTAAATAAATAAATAAAATTTATTGTTACGAATATGAAAATTTATAGTTTTCCTAAATTTTGTTCTTTTTCTTTCCTTTTCATACTTTATAGTGATAAATAATTCATTGCTTGAATTTTGTAACAAAAAGTTAAGCCTGCTGAGGAATGATAATCAGTAAATTCATTTTAATTGTTGACTAAAAATTGATTGTAATTCGACTTTGAATTATAGATATAGTGTGTAAAATTTAATTAGAAGTCATAGAAAATTTTTGTAATAATTAAAATTACATCCACTTTTTTTTTCTGTCACCTAGACTTGCTGTGTAGTTAAAAAAACATGAAGACTAATCCAATTATGACTATTTGAAGAATTGTTTTGTAAGATTAAATTTTTATATTCATTTTCTGTAGCCTACACTTTGCAGTAGGCTATTGTTAATAGTTTAAGTATGATATTCTTGTGACTATAAGTTTTGAAGAATTGTAAATAAACTATAATTCATTTTCAGCATTTTTTCCTAAGCCATCTTGCATATATTAACAAATTCTATAAATATATGTCCATACATAGCGAAATGGGTTCTAAGATGCTGTATTGATAATAACAACTAAGAATCATGACAATGTTCAATAACAAAAATTTAACATATACCTTCCTCCCAAATTCCTTCCGCGTAGTAGAGTTGAGATCAGTGTCCAGTGAAATAACTTTTCCGTAAGCAATTGTCACTCGAGTCAACTTGTCTGCTTTTAGCGTACTTGGACATAAAGTTATCATCTCCTCGCAACGTGTTACTGATAATTCTTCTAAGGATGGGAAATTTAAACGCCCTTTGTAGAACCTTCGGAGATTCCACAAATATTCAAGATTCAAACAATTGAGCTGTGGAAATATTATCTCATTCTCATCTGATTCCTCCCCACACACTATCTCTTCAATTGATTTACACTGTTTTATCTCCATTCTTTCAAGTCGACCCAAACTTTTGGCTGTTGAGGATGTGAACAAATATGACAAGCCATCACAATTTTCTACTTTTAAACATCTCAGATTTGTGAAAGACACTGTGCATGTTGCCAAGTTTTCCAAACTTGAACATGTAATGACTTCAAAAGTTTCTAGATTTCTGACAAAGAGCTCAGTCCATGGGTTTTCTAACCCGATGTAAACGAGCTTTTCAAGGCACTCCAAGCGTAATTGTTTGAGCTGTAATAGAAGTTCACTATTATTAGGTCTTTGATGGCAGAAAATGAGCTTGAAGGAACTACTCCACACCATAAGCTTCGTTACATTTGGCAACTGTTGTAGAAATCCATACTCCGGAAATTCATCACACTCATTATCAAAGGACAGACCGAGAACTTTTAAGTTGTGTAAAAGGTTTGTCTGAAATTCTCCGTCCACAATCATCTTTAATTCATTTTTACCCACTGTCAGATCCTCTAAGTTGGGTATAATTAGCTACAATGAGAAACCAATAATCATGCAAAAGCAGGTTAGCACTGTCATAAATTCAGCCCTCTATTTTGATTTAAAATGAATTTTAGATGAAAAATTGATAATTGAGATGAATAGCGGTTGTATGGAAAGAAAATATAATGAAAAATATTTGAGCGGTTGGTAGGAGATTGTTTATGAAGATTTAGGCAGTTTTTGACACATGATAATTTCAATGCATGTAGAAGAATTAATTTATGTAATCGATTTTGGAAAAAAAAATGGCCAAACCTCAGATGTTGGTGTTGCATCATGAATATTATGGTTGAAGTTGGGCAAATCCCATAGCGTCAATGACGTCAGAGTGGGGAACGTAAGCTTGGGATTGGTTCCTTCTGGATGACCTGGATTTCCATCTGTATCTTCATTCCAAAGGGTTTCCAGATTTGGCAGCTTCCATAGAACTAATGTCTTCAGAGGAAAAGTAATTGATGTGTCTTGTGTTGTAGATTTGACATCAAATATGGTTTTGACAGAATAACAGTTTCGAACTTGCAATGTTTCCAATTTGGATAATAGGGGAAATAAATGGAAAGGTATTACTGCATCTGATAAAAAGGGACAGTCCTCTACAATCAATGTGGCCAACTTACTGAAACAGAAGTTGGATATAGACAGTGAGCCACTCCATATCTCTCGTAGTTCTGGTTTACTACTGTTGAGATCAAGCCGTGATATCTTATACAAAAGAAGAAATAAATTATGAAATAAATTATTTATTTCAAGAATTAATAAAAATTGAAATTTGTTTACACTATAGGTTAAATATGAAATATCCCCTAATTCTTTTAAGAATTATTTTTTATTAAAACAACTCAGTTGACTATATCATATCTAAAAGAATTTTTCTACGGAGTCTCACCTTTTCTAATTTACATTACTTGACTTCAAAACCTTTCAAACAAGTTAAGAATTGAGATTTATAATTTTTTTTTATAAAATTTGGTTCAACCGCTACCCTGTGTTTAAGACAGGAGTTCAAATGTTTAAAAAATAAAAAATAAAACAAACGTTACTTTTATGAATTCAAAAATTTATAATTTATAATTATTTAAACAAAGTTATTTTTTCCTTTCATCTCCAAAAATAATTTTTCATACATATGTAAAATCGAATTTTTGGTTGAGTGTTATTAACTGACACCAGTAAAAGACAATAATATTTTGACAAGTCAGATATTAACAAAAAAAATCATTTAAAAGATTTAGAAGATTCCAGCACACATTAAAAAAAAATTTCAAAGAATCAATTTCCATCACATTTAATACCTTATCATTCCACCAATCCCATGTTATACATCCTCATTCATCACAAACACTTTATTATTTTTTATTTTTTTATTCAACATTATTTGAGTATAATACTTTTAAGAAAATTTCAAAATTTTCATCATAATTATTAATTAAAATTGTTAATAAATAGTATAATTGTGAGTTTAAATTATAATATACAGTGTAAACTTTAATTAGAAAAAATTATAGAGAAAATTGTTATAATTAAAAACCTTCATATATTCTTTTTTCTGTCACCTAGACTTGCAGTATGCTACTCTTAGTAGAAAGAAAAGTACGAAGAGTAATACAATCATGACTAATATTATTTTGAAGAATGGTAAAACAAGTCGTAGACTTGCAGTACAGATTTGTTAATAGTTCAAATATGATTTATTTATGACTATTATTTAAAAAACAATTAATGAATTATATTATAATTTTGCAGCATGTTTAAACAAATGCCATAGATGTCTATACATAACAAGATAGCTTGTAAAATTTTTCCAAAGTGGATAAAGTGTGTAGTTTTCACAGTGTATTAAAAAAAATTATTGTGGTTATAACATTTCATAGTTATTAAACATTAGGTACTAATATAATTTTAATAATGAATTTAAATTAAAGATTATTATTTTACATTTCATAGTATGATTCAATATGATAATATTTGAATATGTTTTAACGATAGCATATTTTATTAAAGATAATAAATTATTAGAATAGTATTTTTGAATAAAAATTTATAGCCACTTTTCCATCACTTATAGTTCAGTTTTAAAAAACTTTATAACAACCTTGTGTATGTGCTAAATTATATACAACTAACTATTCTTTCACAGCTTCTTTTACGAAAAAATAAATAAACGAATAAATATAAAAAATATATATTTCTTTTATAGAATAAAATTAATTAACATTTGTTGAAAAAGTATAATAATTTCTTATTTTTCTACTAGTATCAAATATGATTCTTAAGATAATTATTTTATAAAAATAATTATTATAAAAATAATAATTTTACAGAATCATAAGATAATGTTAAATTAAAAGCAAACACATACCTCTCTCAGATATTTCTTCCACATAATTGAGTTGAGATCGGTTTCCAATGGAATAACCTCTTCGTATTTAAATTTTACTTGAGACAACTTGCCTGCGTCTACACTTCCTACACAAAAAGTTCTCATCTCCCTACAATATGTTACTGACAGTTCCTCCAAGGATGGGAAACTTAAACTCCCTCTGTAGAAGCTTTTCAGCTTAAATAACAATTCAAGATTTAAACAACTGAGCTTCGCAAATATTATCTCATCCTCATCTGATTCCTCCTTACACACTATCTCTTCAATTGAATCACAATTTTTTATCTCCATTCTTTTAAGTTGACCCAAACTCTTGGCTGTTGAGGATGTCAACAAATATGATAAGCTATGACAACCTTCTACTTTCAAACATATCAGATTGGAGAAACACACTGTGCATGCTACCAAGTTTTCTAAACTCTCACAACTAATGACTTCAAAGGTTTCTAAGTTTCTGACAAATGAATCAGTCCAAGAGTTCTCTAACCCAATGGAAACCAGCACTTTAAGGGACTCCAACCGTAATACTTTCAGCTGATGTAACACATTATTAGGACTTTCACAACAGAACATCTCCTTGAAGGAACCATCACACACCACAAGTTTCTCTATATTTGGAAACCGTTCTAGTATTCTATATCCAAATAAATCCGAACTCAAGCACAGAGTAAGTGCTTTTATGTTGTCTAGGAGGTTTGGCTGAAATTCTCCTCGCAAAATCATATTTACTCCAGTTTCCCCCAATGACAAGCACTTTAATAACTGAGAAAAAAGCACAAGCAAAAGGAGATTATTTTATGATAACCAGAGATTCATCTCTTTTGTTTACAATCACGTAAAGAACCTTTCATGCAGAAAGATTCCTAATAAAAGTTATAGTTTGTGACAAATTAACCACGCCATGGCATTGTACGTGAAAGTTTCATATTTTAATTTTCACAGTATTTCGTATTACTTATATATGGAACAATGACAAACAATTAAAGCTACAGATGATTCCATATTTAATTTATAGTCGAAGAGGAAGTCATAAAACAGTAGTACATACCTTTTCACTACCGACTTTATTCTCGGTATGTGATTCTAGATACAGTGAGCTGTAGTAAAAATACTTGAAGTTGGGCAAACCCTCAAGTTCCAATGATCTCACAAAGGGACATGTAAGCTCTAGCTTTGTTCTTGGATCTATATTATCCTCTGCAAAAATAGTCATCAATCCTTTACAGTCTTTCACTACTAGATTTTCAAGTTTCAGAAGATACTTGTCTTTTGATGCTGGAAACACACTTGTAAGGCCTTCGCATTCCTCACAACAAACTTCTTGTAAATGGTGCATGCTAAGAATTACTTGAGGATCTTCATTCCAAACATTCTTCAGATTTGACAGCTTTGATACATTCAATTTCTTCAGAGAAAAAGGAAGGGTTTGTCCCATATATGTCACATCTCTGCCTTGTGTTGTACATTTGACATCAAAAATGACTTTGACAGAATCCAAGTTTCGAACTTCTAACGTTTCCAAATTAGTTAAGAAATGAAGCATACTAAACGGTAGCAGTACATCTTCCCCTACTTGATTTTCAAATTCTATAACGTCGTTGGCTACCGATGGTGGAAACACACTTGAAAGGGCTTTACATTCCTCAACATATAATTCTTGTAGGTGGTGTAAGGTTAGAATTCCATAAGGATTATCATTCCATACATTCTCTAGATTTGGCAGCTTGGATACAACCAATTTCTTTAGAGAAAAGGGGAGGGTTTGTCCCACAGATGTCATATCTCTGTCCAGTGTTGCACATTTGACATCAAAAATGGATTTGACAGAATCACAGTTTCGAACTTCCAACGTTTCCAAATTAGTTAAAAAAGGAAGCAAACTAAAAGGAAGCAGTACATCCTCCACTACTTGATTTTCAAGTTCTACAACATCTTTGGCTACTGATGGTGGAAACACACTTGTAAGAGCTTTACATTCCTCAACATGTAATTCTTGTAGGTGGTGTAAGGTTAGAATTCCATAAGGATTATCATTCCATACATTCTCTAGATTTGGCAGCTTGGATACAACCAATTTCTTTAGAGAAATTTGTCCCATAGATGCCACCTCTCTCTCTTGTGTTGTACATTTGACATCAAAGATGATTTTGACATAATCAAAGTTTCGAACTTCCAATGTTTCCAGATTAGTTAAGAAATGAAGTAAATTGAACGGTAGCAGTACATCTGATAAAACCTGACAACCATCCAGAGTCAGAGATTCTAAGAGACGGAAGTAGGAGTTTGGAATGGACCGTGAGCCAAGACATAACTCTTGTATATCTTCCTCACTCAAATTTGATGTACTCTCCTGCAAAAGAAATTAGATTTAGAAATTTGAACTTTTAACTTTTGGGAATACATCTTTAATGATTATGAAAATAATTATAGAAAAACTGAAAATAGGAAAAAAGAAAAAGAAAAGTAAATCATAATAATAAAGTAAAATAACAACGAGGAGTTACAAAATTAAGATTATTGAAAGCAACATACTGTATAGAACAAAGAATATGTTCTTTTTATTGATTACCAGGTAACCTTATTATGAAAAGAAATTGAAGGAGTAATTTCATTTCTAGGTATGATGATAAGATTCGCAATAGAACTAAAGATGTTTAAAATGGATGATGTAGGAGAATGGTAACACCTAATGTTATGGAATTATCTTAAATCTTCGAGCTTATTAATAAATTTCCAAGCTTAACTTAAAGTTTTAGGATACAAATCTCTTAAAATATAAGGGTTATGGAAACCTCTTGTTTTAGTCATGAAGTATAAAGGTCTTTAGGTGGAGTGTTCCATGTGTAAGTCCTTGTTTTACGCTCCGAAAAGTGAGCAAGCGCAGATTTAATTAAGTTCAAGCTCGAAAACCAGTAATCATTTACGAAAACAACGTTAGTCTTCATCCAAAACTTTACGAAGATTCGGAAACGGTGGTTTGTAAAAAATAAAATAATATATATATATATATATATATATATAATTTTTATGTAATTACATTTTATTATATTTTTATAATAATATTAATAAATTAATTATAATAATAATAATAATAAAATTAATAATAACCACAAATCACAAATTAACTAAAATGTTTTTTTGTCTATTAAATTTATCATATCATATACAAATTTTCATAAACTTTCTTCTTAAATTACACAATTTTTTCTTAATCCAAACAATATCACGTTCACCTCAAAATTTACTCAAATTCAATTAAATTTACTCTCCCAAATCCATCTTCTCATCTAAACAAAGTCTTAGTGATGAAATATAAAGATATTTAGGTAGAGTATACTATATGAAAGTCCTCTCCATGGTGGATGAAGAGGCACTTATTTATATTCATTTAACTATAATTGTAGGCTCTAGCTCCTATTTTTCCACTCCTAATTACATTGTGATTGTTTCTTTCCCAAAGTGATGGTGTGAGTGAGATATAGTTAATGGTCTGGGTTAATATATCATTTATATTTATTAATTATCACTATTTGTTATTGTTTTTTCTGCCCAACAAGAACTACTATCGATTATCCAGAAGCATTTAAAGGTGATCTCCCATTTTCACTCTTCCAAAATACTATTTTATTCTTTTTCTTCCGGAATTCCTATCGGTCCTAAGATTCTAAAAACCTCTCATATACCCCCATAAAACATTCATTGATGTTTCTTATTTATTATTCGACGCCCTAGCTTCTGACCCTCTTTATTATTATAAAAAATCTATTAATATGTATCCTATCAGCCAATAGACATTTTTCCTACCTATAGATCTATATTAAGCCTTTCATTCCAATTGACATTTTTCACATCTCTCGATCGATATTGGGTCGAGTCAATCAACATATTTTGTATCTCCAAATCGATATTGGGCCTATCGGTCCAATCAACATATTTCCTATAAGTGAGTATTGGACCTATCGATCCAATTGACATTGAGCCTATCACTACACAATTCTCTTGGCCTTAGCACTATAGAACATAAGTTCTTTAGACCAAATGTAATTATTGACGCGATCAACATTAAACTTATTGACCTAATCAACATTGGACTTACCACCACACAATCCCCTTAGCCTTTAATGTCTCAAACCTAAAGGCTAAAGATACAAGTATAACTCTTACCTTTATCACATTTGAATCTAATATCATATTCATACTTGGGCCTTTGAGTGATCAGAAATGAACCTATTACCTATTACCACATAGCACCCTTCAAAAAGCGCTATATTATATTATATTATATTTTACTTTCTAAGTACTTATTTTTGATGACCAAATTTCTACTTCGCATAAATGTTACAATAGTCGTTTTTGAATAGACACCTCACTCAATTGGCAATTGATGTAAAATTATAATCATATACTAGACATTTACCTTAATGTTTCTAAATATAATCTTTTTCAGGACGTCTCAAATTTACACTAATGTTGTTTGACCAAATGATATGCAATTACCTTAATTTTAACTTAATTAGATGACACATTATCATCTTAAATTGATTAAATGATACTTGATGGATGATACCTTGATCGAATGATACTTGATCATCATATTATTGACCAAATGATACTTGGTCATCTTTAGGATGATACTTGATCATCTTTCTTCTTTATGATGATACATAATCACCTTTTTGCCAACCAGATGCTACATGATCATCATATTATCAATCGAATGATACTTGATCATCTTTCTTCTTTAGGATACTACCTGATCATCTTTTTATTGGTCAAGTGATGATCGATTATTATTTTACTGATTGGATGATTCTTGTTCTGGCCAAACAGGGTTAAGACTAACCAGCCAAAAGCATTCAGTGGATCTGCCCTTTTCCTCATCACTAGTACCCTTTTTAACCATCTCTTTTCCGACCTTTTCCCTTTTTCTTCACGAAACTACCTCGCTATGGCTATGTAATGTCGCCTATCTTTTACTAGCCATAAACAAATTTAAGTAGTACTTGAAACCTACTAACCTCAAACGACCCATTTCTCATGAGTGATTAGATCGGCCAATGGGCCTATTCCTATGAGTGATCAGATTGATCATTGGGCCTATCACAACACAGCCCCCAAGCCCTAACTTTAAGAAGCGTGAGGCTTTATAGTTTGACCCACATCCTATGAGTGATCAGATTGGTCATTGGACCTATCACAACACAACACCCCAAGCCTTAGCTTTAAGAAGCGTGAGGCTTGATAACTTATGGGCGATCAGATTAGCTTATGTTTGGAAAATAAAACACATCCAATCAACCCTTCTTATTAATTAGTCTATGCGCCAATGGACTGATAATGCTAATTTTTACCATTATCTTAGCCATGTTTTACTAACAAAATCAACTCTTCTTTAGCTTTTAACCTTATTATTCCTAGAGTTTATCTTGCTTTTGTAAATAATTAATTTTTGGTTACACTAATCTAATTTTACCACTAAATCCCATTATTTTGTGTGAATTTTGTGTCAGGAAGTTTTTGTCTCAAACTACAATCATGAGAAGTAATCAAGAACATAGATTAAAAGAAGTCCAAGAGGCCAAGGTCGGCCCTCAGTACACAAGGTTGGGCGCCAGAGAGTCTAGGAAGCCAAGGTCGGGCGCTAGAGAATTAGGAGACCAAGGTCGGGCGCTAGTTTACACCGTCGGGCGCTAGAAAGCCCAGACCATGCAGGAGGTTAGTGTCGGGTGGCAGTTACGTGAGGTCGGGGACCACTTATGCTGACTCGACAAATTTCCCCTTTTTCTACTTGGTTGCTCGAAGGAAAAACATCTTTGGCAGATTCGGATGCAATTTCTCACTCTTGGAGAGCTTGGAGGTGTGCTAGGGTTTGTGGGAACTATCCCTTCTTCCTCTTTGTATTTTCATTATCTTCAATCTTCCATTTTGTATGATTGAGCTCTCCATGACAATGGAGAGTTAAACCCATTTTGTTGTGGGTAGATGTAACTACTAAACTCTCTTGTATTTCCACCTTCAAGAACACATAGTGTGGAGGTATCAATTCTTGTAGTATATTCTCTACAAATGGCTAGAAATTCGTTCCTTGATCGGGTTCTAGGTGACCTCTGTTGCGCTATAGAGTACGAATGGATTCCTCCAATATGTGTTTAGACGCCTCGTTCTCCAGTTGCCTTTGGTATTCTCCTGCTCTCAATATGACGTCCTCATTTTGTCGGGTCAAATCGTCGACCATTTCCATTAGTCTCTCGACCATTGGGGTACTTGATTCTTCTCGCTTCGTCATCTCTTCACCTACTAGTTGCGTTTTCTTTGTTTGTGGCAGAGGAGTAATTTCACATGTCCCAGAGTGGGCGCCAAAATGTTCTAGTCAAACATGGTTAAAATTGATAAACAAGAAGAATTCAGTGGATCTACCTTTCTCCTCATCACTAATCCCCCTTATAATCACCTCTTTTCCAACCTTTTCGCCTTCTCTTCCCGAAACTGCCTCATTATGGCCTTTTACTCTTTGTCTCTTCAATGTCACCTATTCTTTACTATGCATAAACAGTATTAAATCTTTCTTGAAACCTACTAACCTTAAACAAACAAAGCGGTCCATTTCTCTTCGGTGATCACATCGATCAGTGGACCTTTTTCTATGAGTGATCAGATTGGTCATTGGCCTGTGACAATAATTCTTAATAATCTTTTAGAATAATACTTGATCATCACAATTAAGTATCTTATACCATAATTATTATTATCTTATAATTGATTATTCAGTAATTATTTATTTTGTTCTATGAGATAAAGTCTAATAATAATTATTTACTTTATTGTTTCTAATGCACACTTTATCAATTACTAAGATCTTGATATTAACGATGTCATGTATGATAACTTGAAATAAATAAGGTTACAAAAACCTATATAACAAGAATATACTAATTATAGAAACACTACTACAAAAAAAGTTGTTTACGTCTGTAATTCTAGAATTTTTACTTTTGTGGGTAAATTAGACATAATATCGGAAGATATAAATTTATTTATGTTTGTTGTATTTATAAAAGTCATAAATTTACGTTTGTTACAAAAGTAAAAAAAGTAAATTCTATTTATATTGATCAAGTGTAAAAGATATTTAAATTACATTTCTAATAATTCTGGAACACAAATTTAATCAGTAACAAATAATATAGTTTAAAATTAAGTAATATAAACTTTTCAATGATATTAAAATTTTATTTAGTTGATAAATAAGTAAAAATAAAATTCGGATCTATTAAATTTACATTTTATGAAAACTTATAAAATATATATATAATTTGCCTGACTTTATATAAATGTAAACGGATTTTGTCCATATATGTATATTAATCATATATTTAGTTTTTCATTGGATGAATGAAAGCATAAAATTGGATAATGACTGGAGCATATATTTTTGTTTATGTATTGTCATTCTTATATATGTTTATCTACGTATTGACACTGTTATTTAGATAACTTTTTTTTTGTCTAAATAGTATATTGTTTTTCTCCGTTACTGAAGGTATTAATATAAAGAAATATAGATTTTATAAAAGAAATGAATAAGAGTAAGAATGGATAGTGTGCATATATAAAGTAATTTTGAATGGTGTGAGAATGAATGACCTGTTGTTTGGAGCAGTGGATAGTGAGGCGTGGCAATTGCTCCAGTGTCAATGTGGTGAGAGGAGGAAACGCAGAGTGTTGTGTTGTTCCTTCTCCAACTTTTTCATCCTTCCCAAATATCTCTCTTAATTCCTTACACCTTCTTACCTCAAGCAGTCGAAGTCTGGTGAGATCTGTGGTGGCCAAGGATGCTGGAAACAAACTTTTAAGACGCCCACAATCATCAACTTTCATTTCCTCTAGCACTTGAAGGCCCATAATTCCCTCCGGATCCTTCTCCCATACATGCTCCAGTTTTGGTAGATGACTTAAATACAGTGATTTCAGACGGAATATTGGGGAAGGTTTTGTTATCACCCTGTTCTCATCATTCATATTAAATATCACCTCTGCATTACTGCAACGCCATACATCTAACACTTCCAAATTGGGAAAGCAAGAAAGCAAATGAGATGGAATTACATGCACTACACTATCACATCTCCATAGTGTCAAGCTTTTCAAATATCCAAAGCTGTTTTGCTGCACCCAACCACTGGCTTGCCATAGTTGCGCGATACTATCATCTTTAAGGAACAGATCCTCAGTATATGTGAAACTGAGCTGTAAATCAGACAAATTATTAAATTACTTCTCTACCTTTCAAATATAACCATACCTTTTTATCCCCACAAACTTAAACAAAAATCAAATTTACATATTTCAACTTAAAAACTTTTATACTATACCCCTCACTTTAATAATTTGTTTTAAAATTATAACTTTAAAATAACTTAAAATGATATGTTTTCATTAATAATATATTTTTTAGTACTAATAACAGTAGAAATGGTGTATAAATTAAAATTATCAAATTACTATGTAAATATTTTGTTGATATTAATTAAATTTAATATACTCATTAGTCTAACATAACTATTAATATAAAATAAAATAGACAGTAATACTATTTTATTTATATATTTAGACAAGTATATATAATGTAATAGGATAATTTATTAAAATAGTTATACATCCAAAAATAAGTTTATTAATTTAAAAGTACTCATAGTGATAACAATGAATATATATATATATATACAAGTAAAGTTATTAAAATATTTTTAAAAACTTTTAATTATTTCAAATTTAAATTTATTAACTTATTACCGTCAGGTTTGTGTAACTTACTTTATTTTCAAAACATTAATTTTTAATATATATTTAAAAAAAAAGCTCTTAAAATATTACACAGTGAAAAGTTTCTAACTGTGTTGTGTGAAAATCGCTTAGTATCAATTTTTAATTGAAAGAAAATATGAAGACGTTGGCCAGTGCGTATTTTTGTTTACAAGGAAATCATAACATTGCATGCTTTTTCAGGCAATTTATATTAAATTGAATGCTTTAAAAATAGATGAACCACGTCTAATTTATTAAATGGATAAAAGGACTTTAAATCTTTGAAAAACTCAACATACTTACCATTTAAAGCTTTTATGCTAAAAACAAGGATTTGCAATTTCCGATTTCCGATTGTGGTTTGGACAGAAGATGTTTAATAAAATCAGAAGAAATAGTATTAAATATAAATAAGTTAATAATTACCTTATCACTGAAAATTTTATGTATGGTGGCATTCAGGTTACCTTCCCAGTGCCATTTGGTTTTTTCATCTCCTTCCACACCAAATACATCTTTTATCTTTGGTGCTATTGGCTCTCTCACACTGAATTTCTCCATCTTCAAGCATTCTCTTATAATCAATATTTCCAATGATGGGAATTCAAATTCACATTCCTTGTAACTGCAAAAACTAGTCATGCTCCTCAGCCCCACAAGTTCTATAGAAATCAATTTGCTGAATTCAATTTTCATCATCATCATCCCTTCTTCACTTCCCTCGTTGCTTACTATTTCCTCTACTTTATGACAATCGATTACCTTCATTATTTTGAGTTGAACCATGCTTTTTGCGGTGGAGGATGCCATTAAATTCCTTAATCCCCTACAATTCTTCAGTTTCAAACATGTCAAGTATGTAAACGATAAAGAGGGAGGATTTAAATTGCTCAATCCATGGCACTGTTCTAAGCTTAAAAGCTCTAGCCTTCGTAGAATTGGAAATCCTAGATCCTTTATCGTTGCATTCAACAAAATTAATTCCTTCAGCTCTAATGCGATTACCAATCTTTCTTGTTGCGCTAAATTTGCTCTTGGTTCAAACCCTATAGAGAAAGACAATTTTAGCTTTTCTAGATTTGGCATTCTGTATGGAAACTGGTTAAGAAAATCAACACCTTCTACTGAAATCAAACTAAGTTCTTTTAGATAGTGCATCGGGTACTTGGGTAACAAGTTTTGTGCTTCCATGAAGTCAATTTCCATGTACTCCAACTTGGACAATACCTAGAGAACAAAACAAATAAAAGTAAATTCTATGAACAAGTAATGAAGTAAAATGCATCTACACCCCTTTCAAATTTGTTTGATTTTAGAAATTTTGTTTGGTTTTTGTAGTTTTCATTAAATGGTATTTGTTTCGGAACAGCATTGTCTATGATTTTTCTTTTTGTTTGGTTTTTTGTTCTTGACCTGAATGCCTTCAAGGCATATTAACTACTGTTAGAAGAAAATGACAGCACCATGTATGCATTAATGAAAATGACTCAACCACTACTCTCTCACACACTCAACAAAAACATGCATCGAACTTTGTTACATTAAAAATTATAACACACATTTTAAATTATTGGAAAGATGTAGAAATTGAAAATTTTGAAAGACATTTTGACACGAAAGTTAAAACATAAAGAGTTTGACTAAAATATAGAAAAATAATTTTAAAAGACCTGGATCATGACTTAAAATAGAAACATGATACTTTTAAAATTTTCATTTAATAATATTTATGTCATGGAAGTGGTAATGCATGATTTTAAAAGAAAAATGTGAGTTTAGAGAAATCCCAAAAAGCTTCAGGATCCTATATCTGGAAAATAAAATAGTATTAGTTAAACCACGTTTTTAATGTTATTTTTCTTTTAAGAAATGTTAGTTACCTAAAACAATGTTTTTTATAACTTTTAGAATTTAAACTTATACTAATTATAAACTAATAGTGGAGAATCAAATATATATATATATATATATATATATATATATATATATATATATATATATATATATATATATATATATATACCGTTAATTCCATCTTAAGAAAACTAGACAGGTCCGAAATTCAAGACTAAATTACAAACTTTTTATTACACCCCAAAAAAGAAAATTTTAATAAAAATAATATTAATAATATATTATTGTGAATAAAATTCACTGTAAAAGTAAAATAACATTCCTTTATTTCTTTTTAAAATTAAATAATCTTAAAAGTTTCCATTTTTATTTAATGTATCCTTTATTTCTCCTCATCCAAAAAATATTTATTTTTACTTTAGTTCTCATATTCTTTTATTTTTTATTTACTTACTTCTCTTTATATTTTGTATTCTTTACTAAATATATAAAGAAAAAAAATTGACTACACATTTTCTTCTTGTGAACTTTGAGAAAGGTGGGACATTGCTTACCTTTTGAGCTGAGAAAACAAAACTTTCTTCTTCCTCTGATGTTTTACTGATTTCTTTGTAGAATGTTTTAAGCTTCAAACACTCGTTGACACTCAACTCCTTCAATTTTGGGCACTTTATCGGATATCTCCCCTTATAGAAATATTTGATGTTTGGTAGACCATATAATCTCACATAGGTTAGTTCGGGAAACTCTAATGGATCATCGATAGCTTCTGATGCATCTTGACATGTAATAATTTCCACCATTTCCTGACAATACAATATCGACATGCGTTCAAGATTTGAAACATCTTTTGCCACGGAAGCTGGAAACAAATTCTTAAGCTCACCACAACCATATACTTCTATAATCCGAAGTTTTCTAAAGTTAAGAATTCCATTTGGATTTGTGTTCCACAATTCCTTCAATTTTGGGAGTTTTTCAAGAAGAATAACCTGCAAATTTGTGCTTATCCCTCCAGATGCATCTATTTCTTGAGAATCTTTGATTTCAAAAATCGTTTCCACTGACTGGCATTTAGAAACTTTCAAGTTGTCCAAACTTTCAAACCATCCTTCCATGTTACTTGGAAAAATCTTGTCTAGTTTATTGCACTTTTCAATGTTCACCGAAATGAGACTAGAAAAAGAATCAAAGTTCACTTTAGTATGCCATATATCTCTTAATCTCTTCATTTTGGTAATGTGGATTTCCTCCAACTTAGGGAAGACGCAGACCTACATTTTTTATCAAAACATACAATAATTACATTTAGAAGTTAAACAAAAACCACAAAGTGTAGAATGTGGTTAAGAACCGTAAACATAATATTAACTCAACTAAAAATAATATGTACTTATTTACATCGATACACACCTTATCTGCATTACTTTCTTTTGTCTCGAAGATCTTCTCCATAATTGGACACTCACTTATGATAAGACTTTTCAGCTTCTGTAAACTACTAGCCACAGTCAACGAACATAAGTATGTCAATTTATCACAATCTTTCACAACTAATTTTATCAAGTTTTGAAAGCAGAAACTTGACGAGACTTGATCACTCCATATCTTATGGATGTTGACTGAGCATAAATTCAAGTTCTCTAAGTTTGGAATTTCAACCTGCAAACACATACACAGTTAATATTTTACAACAGTTGAACAAATTATTTAACTTATAGGAAAAATTTGTAATATCATACCAGTTCACCAAAAAGAGGAGGTGCCTTATCACTTTTCTGATCTTCTTCACTACTACTATTTTCAGATTGAGGCTTTGTCGGATGTGGCCAGCAAGACTCCTCCACTTCGGTATAAAAACATGTAAATGATGGTAACGATTGGAATGACAAAGTCTGCAACTTTAGAAACTTAACGTTATCATAATTCATTGGTATTTGAATGATTCCCTTTAAAGTTTCACATTCAGAAACCTCGATTGTTTCTAGACTAGCACAAAATTTATCCAAGTAAGAATTATATTTACAAATCTCACATGATTCTTCACTATTAGCAAATTCCACCATGTAAACGGAGTAGAGAGTCACCAATTGATCACACATATTCACCTTGATGGACTTTAATTTGGAGAATGAAGCAACTGTAAGTGGACCATAAGATATCATCTCCAAGTTCTTCAGATTGTAAAGGCATAGAGATTCCAAATTGGTAAAAACATTTACACAATTGGACAATTCCATTGAATTGACATATTTGATGGCTTTGCTATCTGTGATGGATAAGTGTTTCAGATCTGGAAACCCATCTATATTCAACTCATTAACAACTTTAACAACATCATCTACCTTTCCCAATAACAAACTTTGTACTGTTTTAAACAACAATTTTATGTCTTCTTGGGAGTGAAAGCTAGTGTCATGACTCAGTTGCAATGCCAAAACTCTGTACGTTTCGTACTTATCAATCATCTTAAAGCCTATAACAGAAAACATTTCCAAGTCTCCAACCACAATTTTGTAGTTTTTTAACTTGTCAAAGAACAAGTGATTGGGAAAAACTGAAAAACATGGGATGCTTAAGTCCAAAACTTTTAACTGATGCAAATTCTTTAGCTCAGAAAGAAACGAATTTTGACCATGGTTTGGCTCTCCTTCCACCAACATTTTGATCAAGCTCTTTCTAATGTACAACTCTTCTAAATTTTTCAAACCTGATAGAATATTAGGTGGAATATTAGTCTCCAGTATGGAACAATCGTTGATGTCTAGGAGTTGTAACTTATCCAAGCACCCCAACTCAGTTGGCAAATTTTTAAGTTGGGATCCAAAGAAGCTAAGAATTCTTAACTTTTTTAGCTCTCCTATTGGTAAAGTGTCCTCTAAGGTGCACCGCTCCAAACAAAGCATCCTGAGCTTTAATAGGTATTTGATCGAAGGTGGTAATCTTTGTAGATGAAAACCAGTCAATATTAAAACTTTGAGATTTTTCATTCCTACAAAAAACTTCTCAGGGATTGTCAAAGATGGATTATTAGTGTCTATTTGAAAAAAAATAAGTTTTGAACAATTGACTAGAGGAAGCTCGTCAATGATATCACAATTGCATAAAGAAATAGAAGTGCATCTGCTGAGTTCAGGCCAGTCATCTAGTTTTCCATTTCTTAGAGTAAAAACATTCTTCTCCTTGTTTGCTATAGACAAAGCAGCATCTCGAACTATGTCATGCATATTGAAATGAATATCAGAATTTCCATCCAATAGTAAGCCCGAGTCTTTTAGCTTTTGGATTGTTATCTTAATTTTGTCTCGAGCTTCCCAAAGTGAGGAGACGCCTTCAAGTATACCCAAACCAAAACAACACTTCACTAAGTCCATAATTAATGGTTGATGGCCCAGTTGAGCACAAAGTAAGAAAATGGATTTGATCTCTTCATTTTCTAGATGGTCATAACTCATCTTCACTGAAATGTCCATATATGTCTGCACTCCCACCAATTCCTGCTTTTTAAGTTTTCCAAGTGCTGCTTCCCATACTAACTCGCTCTTACCTCTTAATGCCTTTGCAACTGTAACTATTGCCATCGGTAACCCTGCACAATACTTCACAATTTCTTGTCTAGAGTCTGGCATTACATTATGTATTCCAGCCAACTTCTGAAAAAGCTTCAAAGCATCCTTGTCATCTAATTGCTCTACACAAAAAGTTGGTTTTACGTCCATTTCGACATCCAATACTCTTTTTTCACGTGAAGTTAGCAAAATTTTGCACCCCTTGTGACCACCAATGATTTTTTCTCTTTTCAACCCTTTGTGATTAGGATCCTTGTTATCACTACTGAAATCATCATTGTCATCATTATCATCAATGGGAATCCCTAACTTGTTCAAATCTAATTTATGCCAAAGGTCATCCAAGATTAAAAGGGTGTTCCCTTTTTCTTTCTTTAACCTTCTTCGTAGACAATCAGCTCTCACATTTTCACCTTCACCTTCCAATCTCAATCCTAACACGTAAGCAATTTCTTCCTGGATTTTTTGTAGATCGGGATTGATTGTGATTTCTACTTTAATCACCACATTAAACAACTTCTTGTCTCTAGCTATCCTTGCAATTTCTTTGATTAAAGCACTTTTACCCACACCACCTCGCCCATACAATCCGACCATTCTCACGTTGGAATCTTCAAGTTGTCTCATTACTTTTTCCATTGTGGATTTTGTTGAATCAAATTCTATAAAGTCAAAATTAGACAATGTGGCCTCATTAGATGTTAGGTTTTGCCTATAGGAAATTTCATCAAACTTAGGGGACTTATCAATTAGATTTTTAACATCCACTTCCATCTTCGTTGCTTGTCTTCCTAATCTGTGTCTATTCCAGAAGTATGGAATAACATAACAATTGATCGATCGGGCTCTTTTATGGCCATCATCGTTCTCAAACTTCTCCACCTTAGTCTCAATTTCACTCACTTTTCGATTCCATTCGGTAACCTTACCTTCAATGTTATTTAGATTTCTGACAGCCTCCTCATCACATTGATGATCTATCTTATCTTTTTCATATCCAAGATCCTTAACGCTATCCTTCAGTTCAAGAACACTTTGCTTATAACGGACAATGTAAGTCACGTGTCGCACACTGTGTCTCCATACAAAACTAATCACTCCTTCTACAACTTTGCCAAAGGGCCCCGACCAATCCATCCCTGGAGCCTGGTTATTACCTTGTACAAGGTGGAACTACATCTCTTTACCAACAAAATGTAAGAGAAAACATACGAATCAGTAACTAAATAAATAAATAAAAAATGGTAATATTAAATGAGTAATGAAATCATAGGTATATGTGCTAAGGTCAAGTCAATCAACATTGTGTTAAAATTTATGAGATCATTTATATCTATATTCGATTATTTTAATTACACTAACTTGTCAGATTTATGTCTTAATTTGAATCTAATCTAATCTTCATTTGTTTATTTAGAAGTTTATTTAGAAGGTCCCCCCTCCAGGCACTAGTACATTCTAGTCAAATACTTTGGTTATAAAACATGCAGCTAAAACACCTCCATCAACACCACCAGATTGTGAGGTTGGCTTCAAAATTATTGTCTCTAAATTACTTTCATATATCAAATTAGCAATTGCTGCAATTTCTTTGCTCTCATTCTTTGATTAATTAAAAAGTGTGACTATAGTTTCCACGTATATTGGTACATTTTTTGTTAAATGATCAACTATGTATGTTTTAAGCACTTCAGATTAATGTTTTTGCAGATCTTTTGGTGTTAACCAGAATGAGATATTTCAGTTTTTGAGGGTCCAGATTCAATTGGCTTTATGGTGATTATATATGCTTGTTTATGGCTTTATGGTGATTATATAAAAGATCTATGTTTATTCTTGATGCTTCACTGACACTTTCAAGGCATATTGTTGAAACTACCAAATGCTTCAGCATAACCGTTGGTAAATGAATTTTAATTTGGTAATACTAAAATAACATAACTATATTTGATAGGTTCTTCCGGATATGTCCAAGGTAGGGGTGCATGTTTTGAGACTTAGGATATGACTTAAAGTTTAGAGTTATGATTTTGGAATGATCTTTTTAGCAATTGGTAGTTTTGTATTGGCTTTTTACCCCTTTCTGTGATTTTATGATTTCCCCCAATATGTTTCTTCTTTTCTTTTCTTAGGATCTCAATTTTGGACTTTATTGTTCTTTACCTTTTTTGGCAGCAGCTATAGTTGCTCCATTATGGACCACCAGGCACGAGGAATTAGTCTTATTCACATCGTGAATTAAAATGATGATTTTACACTAAATTTTTCCATTATATGATGTTTTATATATAGAGTACTGAAAATGAGAATTTCTAATTATAAGTGGTGGACAAAATTAATGTCACATTTTGTTTGCCTGGGCATTTTTTAGGCCTAACTTTAGCACTAATTTGATCTGCTCTAATTGTTGTTGTAGGTTACAGACCAGAATTTGAACAATTGGCACAACACACCGGCTATTATTGCAGGATGTACTTAAAATTGAGTTAAGACTACAATATTTTTATGTATATTTTGGAAAATGAATAAAGTTCTCATTTGCTGTTTTTAATTTAATGTAAATTTGAGACATTTAAAGTTCTCACACAATTTATTTTAAATAATCATTTATTATATGATATAATTAGACTTTTAATATTTTGAATATGGTAAAATTATTAATACTATTATTACCATATCATAAAATAATTTTAAATAAAATATGTAATTAGATTATTGATTATAAAATTAATAAAAATAATTGACTTTGTATAGTGAAGTGTACATTTCAGTAAACGGATCCATTAAAACAGTGCAAGCAACTGGGAAGGGTGTTATAAGGATCTCATACCTTAAGTGTGCCACAAACTTAGAATGAGGAAAGCTGTTCTTAGTCTTCACAAGACCAAGTACTCCATTTCTTACTTGTTCGAAGCTGCTGTATGTTAAACTTTATTATTGCAGGAAACTTATTTCGTCCAACAAAATTTCTTACAATCTCAAGTAAGAATAGACATGGCATGGATATAAGGTATAGAGAAAGGAACAAAATATATACCTGTCTTATTGGAATTGGATGATCCAGAATTTTACTTGTCACTAAACTTAGTTTTGTAGTCTACCTGAAGAAAACCGAACAAGGAAATGGAAAAGCCTAGAAAGAAAAAATCTTCACTTCTCTATGAAAGGTTGTACCCAAATAGATATTTTACTATGCTTCACCTTGTAAACAACTTCACCTTTCACCATGCTTTATATGTGGCTTCCAAACTATTTTGAATTGGACCTTAAGCTTAGCCTGTAAGACATGGGTTCCTCTACAATGATGTCCTATCTCAACATGTTCCTGTTGTTGTTCTCGACTACTTGACTTGTTCCAGAAGTTGAGATTCCAGGGTAGAAGCTGAAACTTGTTATTCCAGGGAATAAGCTTAAAACCATTACCTGAAAATAAACATGACAACTAAATTCAAAATAAAAATTTAACCATACTTTTCAAAAATATTTTACATACAAAATCGACTTATATTAACGTACTTAACATAACCTCAAGAAGCAAAGCGATTATAAGCAATTACAGTGAACAATAATCACATAAAAAATTTGTCATATTTATTTCTTGCAACAAATAGAACTAAAACGTTAAAGTACATTACCAAAATATAAAAATACACATAAAAGGTATTAATTAAATATAAACTTCAATGTCTAACCTTTTCATGATCCTGTATCACAATAATCATACATATAGAAGCACAAAAACTTTTCACTCTGCATTTAAAACTATAAAACCCATTAGATATTAACTTAAAACAGAAATACAAAAATATATTCAAAGTAATGACATATGGAATGACAACAAAATCAACATCAACTTAAAACATTGCAAACACATGATAGATCAAAATTTAAGAAATGAAACAGTGAAATAATGTCTCTTCAAAGTAACAAAATAACAAAGTAAAGCCTAATGACGTGTTTGGATTAGGCAATTTAAGAGAGTAATTCATTTATTTAGAGAATATGATTTTCTTTGAAGTAAAATAACTTGTGTGGGTAAGAATTTAAAACAACAACTCATTTATTTGGCTAAATTCGGCAGAATCGACCTCAAACTAAATTTAGCCAAATTGGACTGAGCTTATGCCGGCAAAAATTTGGTCGAATTCAATCTAGTCAGTTCGATCAAAATTTGACTGAATTTAAATATTTTAAGCTGGCTATTATATTTTTTAAATTTAATTTCAAAATTAAAATAAGTTGTTAAAATGAAATTTTATCTCATAAGAGAAATTCAATTATTTTATCCAAACAAGAAATTGAAATGAAAGATATTCCAAAATCATATACAAATTATTTAAAAAATGAAGGGAATTCAATTGCAAGAATTTCAAATGCAATGCATTTCAATTTTTTAGAATTATTGAAATACTTCATCCAAACACAAGGTAAATGTCAAACTTTTAACCAATATATTTAAACAATTTCTTTAGACACTTGGTATCCGTAAAAGACATGTACAATACAAAAGTTGCCTTTATATAAGTTGAAGAAAAACCCAAGATTGAAATGTAAATAAAAAATTTGGATAACTGAAAACAAAATCCAAACCTCTTAAAACCTTCACATATCATAGAAAACAATGTATTTGTTTGTGTTGAAGGAAGACCTGAGACTGAAATGTAAACATAAAACTTGGTGTATCGTCTAAGAAATGATCGACCTCAACATGATCATTTTAATTCCGATTCGATAAAGATTTATCATTGGCTGAGGTGACCTCCCTGGATTTGGGCCAACCTTGAAAAAGGATATGGACCGATCTTGGACCGACCTTGAAGAAGGATGTGGACCGATCTTGGACCGACCTTGAACCAACCTCAATGAAAGATATGGACCGACCTTGATGAAGGATATGAACCGATCTTGAACCGACCTTAAGGAAGGATATGAAACGACATCGTTTCGATCATTTATTCTAGAGATCTTTAAGTGTGTAAATCGTTAAATTTTACCTACTAACAAGTCATGCTGTCAGTTGCAATAGCAATCCACCCATCCCGAGTTTAAGGGGAGGTGGGCACTCAGGATGTGAACGACATTTTTCTTACCTATAATTACAAAGGTCTCACCTAAAGGAGAGGACGAACTTTTTCTAGGCTAATAAACCACTTAGTTAATGAAAGTCACAATTTATCTTCTACTCCCCAATTGACAAGCTGGTTTAGTTACGGGAAGCTCTCTCAATGGATGAGTTGGTTTAGCTGCTGGAACACTTGCATAATGGATAAACTAACACCAAAATTTGTAGAACTATAACATAGAAAAGGCTTTGAAGAACTTAACAAAAAAAAGGTTTCTCTGCGTTTTGTGCATGGTGTCTAAGGTGTTGTTCCATCAACATCAATCCCTATTACATTATTTTCTTAATTATATAGTTGATATAATTGATGTTATGACAAAAATTGATCGATCAAATGTCTGTTTGGTTGCTCACTCATCCCTCATTTGGCTCCTGAAAGGTGCTTAACGAAGAGTGATCTAGGACTGGTCCACGAGTTGTTGACCAAATTAACACTTTTACTCATGGGTTAGGGTTGGTCCATGAGTCATTGGCCAGCGTGACACTTCTACTCATGTAATGGTTTTCAAATATTCACATCAATCCCTGTTACTTTATTCTCTTAATTATATAGTTGATATAATTGATGTTGTAACAAAAATTGATTGATCAAATGTCCGTTTGATTGCTCACTCATCCCTCATTTGGACCCTTGAAAGGCGCTTAATTAAGAATGAGCTAGGACTAATCCACGTTATTAACCAAATTGACATTTCTAATCGTGGATTAGGGTTGGTCCATGGATCATTGACAGCGACACTTCTACTCATGTGATGCTTTTCAAATATTCACCTTCGTTTGAGCTAAAAACAAATCATAACAGTTACTTTTTCTTTTTAAAGTTTGGTCGTTAATAATACAACATTTGATTAAAAAAGGAAGGAAGAATAAATATAGATTATTTATCATATAAAAGAATATCTTTTATGTAAATGTTCGAGTACTATATAAAGTGTATTAACTAATAATATATATATATATATATATATATATATATATATATATATATATATATATATTAATTTATGCTGTTTGAAGGTATTACGTTGCACTCATGACTTTCATTTATTCTTGATACCAAATTCAAAATATGTATTAGTCACACACCATTGAGTGTTTGTGGTATTTTATATTTAGTGTCAATGGTATAGGTTTTGTTTCTTGTCAGGGATGATAGATTAAATTCACTCCTGTGTATATTATCCGAATTCGTCTTTGTTTTAACAGAAAATCCCTGTATTGATTAGGTATGGAGAGTTCTTAACTTTCTCAATTTTTTATGGGATGGATATAAGGATGAATATATCCATTTTGTCCTCATATCCGTCATAATACTTGCCCCCGTCATATCCCGTTCTAATTTAAATTATTAAAATATTCATAATCTATTAAGTAATCTTTTATATATATATATATATATATATATATATATATATATATATATATATATGTCAGCAAGGTCTTCACTAAAAAATTTGAAGGAGTCAAAATAATATCCATAAAATTTAAATATTTAATTATTGTTATTAATTTAACAAAACTATATATAGTTGAGTATAGAATTCTCCTTAAAAAAATGACTGTTTTTAAGTTGTATTTGATATATAATCGATTTTAAATAAGTTTTTCTAATTTCATCTATTTCACTTCTTACTCATTGGATACTCTCATATTTGAGAATGTTTCGTGGTTAATGGTTAAGTTTCAAAAAACTATTATGAAATCTCCACCAAAATTCTTCAAATCTTAAGAAATGATTCCTCTAATCCAACCATTAGATCTTAGTATCATGGTTGAAAATATGTACTCTGTTATTATTAATTTTCATAACAAAATATATATATATATATATATATATATATATATATAAATTTTAAAATAATATATTTTTAAACGACGGGCATGGCCCCCCAAAAAACTCACTAAAATCCATATATATATATATATATATATATATATATATGTATATACATATATGTATATACATATATGTATATACATATATGTATATACATATATGTATATACATATATATATACATATATATATATATATATATAGTACACACTTTCTATTTTTTTTAATTATTTGATTTGTCATGATGTACTAATATATGTCAATTAAATATTATTTGTCTTATATTAGAATATTTTTACAAATTTTTATCATTTTTATTTATTATATTTTTTTTTCACATGAGAATGTTTAACACTCTTAATTTATTGTATACTTACTAGATAATATAAAAAAATTATATTTTTTACTCTGATATTATTAATTTTTGTTTCATTTGAAGAATTCTTTTATTTTGCTCAAACAATTTTCGTTAATTATCAACTATCAACTGTGTTGATATTTGAAAAATTTTCTTAGATCTCTAAGGTATTTTTCATCTTATGATGCTAATAACTATATATTTGTTCTCTTTTGTGAGACTTAATTCCATAGTCTCACAAATTGTTTCTAAGACATGCATTTTATAATTCTACTGTATCAATTATTGACTATGTGACTATGCTGATATTTGAAAAAATTGTTTAGCTCTCAAAGGTATTTTTGATCTTATTATACTTTTAATTATACATTTATTCTCCTCTGTGTGATTTCATTCAATATTCTCTCAAATTTATTTACTAGGTAATATTCTCAAATTTATTTCTTAGGTAATATAATTTTTTTTTACTTTGTTATTATTAAATTTTGTTTCATTTGAAAAACTCTTTTGTTTCGCTAAAACAATTTTCGTTATCTATCAATCATTGATTATGTTGATATTTGAAAAGTTTTCTTAGATGTATAAGGTATTTTTCATCTTATCATACTTTTAATTATACATTTGTTCTCCTTTATACGATTTGATTCAATAGTCTTTTAAATTATTTCTAAAACACACATTTGATAATTTTTTAATATTTTTATTTGCTGGTTTATTTTTATCATGTAGAATATGATTTTAATTTTTTTTTACATATATTTTTTATTTTGTAATTCATTTTATCATACTATAATTTTATCATTACAATTGTATAAAAAAATTTATTTACTATAATATAAAAATTTAATACAATTGTTATGAATTATTTTTATTACCATCCAATATATATTGAAATTCAAAAAATAGAAGATCTATATTACAATTTTATTATTATTAATTTATTATTTGTTCTTTGCATGACTTTAATTGAGTGATATATTAAAATTTTATTAGTGCTTATAAAAGAGATTTATTAGAATTTAAAAATTAAAATAAACATGCATTTAAAATATTTTTTAATTTAAATATTTTTTTTTATATATATATTTTTTAAATATTTCTAAATTTTATCAATTAAATCTTATTAATGTTTATAAATTTAACAAATATTTTAATTTTAAATTTTGTATTCTAATTTGAAACGAATATAGTTATAATTTCTATCTAAACATTGACATATTTTATTTCTAGTACATTAAAAAATGATGATAAAAATTTTAATTTAGTTAGTTTTTCCTAGATCCAGTTATTGGTTAACACATTTAAAGACGAGCATGAGAAAATTGAATTGGAAAGGTACATAGTTAGCCATCTTGAGGACAAGGTTGGAAAAAGGTACCGAAAAAAATAGAACAAATTTGAACAAGTTGTTCAGTATGAGGAAACTGAATTGTGAAGCTACATAAATATATTGTAGATTTAGGACACTTTGTATATTAATTATCTTTTATTTCTTTATTTATTATAATTGTTATATCAATAGCAATTCGTTTTTATTCACCAAATTAATATGCTTACACTCATTTTCTCAATTATAAAATAGGTTTTAAGTGTTTCTCGATCTTATAAAATTGATTCAATGTTATATAAGGTTGTCATTTTCTGCACCTTTCACTCAAATCAAATATTTGTATTCTTAATATGGTTACGCTCATGTTCTTTTTTATGAAATAGACTTTAATGTGTGGTATGGACTGTTGATCTTATCTTTAATGGAAAGTGGAATTCTAATACACCCCTTCAACATGAAATAGATACATTTTCAACATGTATAATTTGATTCATATAATAAATAAAAAATTATTAGATTAAAATATAAAAAATTATTCTTAGATAACGAAATAGGATTTCTATATTCTTTCGCAAATTTATCTCTGTAGATAGACTCAAATCGTCTCTTGCAAACACAAATAACGCTTAGTACACCTCACTTTGGTTGAAAAGGAGTAGATCTATATACTTCATAATGGATCTGTGTGTACCTATGTTTGGTGCTCAGCTGGCAAATATATTTGTCTGGTTTATTCGTTTCAGCAATAGATCACATTAAAACAGTGGAAGCAACTGGGAAGGATATTAAGGATCTCATACCTTGAAACTGAGAACCAGGAAAGCTGTTGTTAGTCGTCAGCAGTGCGAGTACTCCATTTTTTACCTTTTCGAAGCTGCTGCGCAGTGTTAAACTTCATTATTGCATGAAAGAAGTTGTGTTGAAGAACTACAGATCATCATGGCTTAAATTAGTTGTATGGGGCTATATTTGTAAAGCCATGATGGAAACACGCACTTTATATATCTATCTATCTCTATTTGAACGATGAACAAAATTTCTTAAATCATAAATAGGAAAGAGGCTATATAGGTAGATAGGTATAGAGAAAGGAGCAAATGCAAATTATATATACCTGTCTTATTGAAATCGGATGATCGAGAATTGTGATGTGTCTTTACTTGTCACTATTCCAAATCGTAAGCTAAAAACTGAAAGTTGTGAAGAGAGGAAAAGCTGAAGGGAAAACTGAGAAGAAAAATGAATGTTGCTAAACTTAGTTTAAATATATGGATCATGCTGTAGTAGTCTACCGGGAGAAAACCGAGTAAAATGGCACGCACAAGAAAAAATGGGGAAAGCATTCAAAGAAAAATATCTTCACTTCTCTCTGAAAGGGTTCAATCAGTCACCAGTGTCGTACCCAAATAATATAGTATATTACAGTAGTTTTAGAAAACAAACACAGGCTACAGTATTTTTATTTTCTTTACTCACCATACTTATGTACTATTTACTGTTCTTTCTTTATAATAAATGTTTGGATTTTTAAAAAGGAGAATAAGAGTTGATTTAATTAATTTCTTTTTACGATCCATAGAAAATGGTTGGCATTAAAGAAATATAGATTATATTACTTATTTAAATATTTGTTTTGCTTCTGATTATCTGAGAAAAGGTAATAATTAATTTCGTCCTATAACTCCAAGTAATTGGTGGAGTGAGTGACCCATTCACCTTTTCACTGTTACAGAAAACAAATCAAGATTTTAACTCGCATTTAAAACGTGGAAAGAAAGAACAAACAATGAATAGTCGTTGGATATGGATGGGTAAAAAATCCCCAATAAATCGAACAATGTTATTTCTGTAATTAAAATGAACAGTGTGCCATAAAAAAAAATATACTAATCTATGGTAATGGATGAAAACCGATGAATGTGTGGTCTGATGATGTCGGAAGCACGTCTTGTCAGTGTCTTATGCATAGGTGAGGCGGTGCTTCATGTATCTTTTCTCTTTCAGAACTAAACAAAATCCAATTCTATCTTCTTATAAATTTTTAATAATTTTTTAAATGTTCAGTTTTCAGATTTTTTTTTTCTCACGTAGCACTGTTTAAAAAAATTCAGATGACATACACTTCCTGATATTTACTTGTACAGAATTTTTTTTTTTCAGATTAGAATTTGATTTCCGAAGAACCAAATTCAGATTACCATTTTGTCATCTCTACGTATGAAGGAAATAAAAAATTATAAACTTTTATCAATTTAAAATTAGCAATAAAATTAGAAATCATCAATGACTAATTTTGTAAACTTTTAACAACAAAATAATAATAAAATTAATTAATTTAACTATTTAATTAACATTTTTAATACTATTATATCAAAAAAATTATAACAATTACTAAATTAACAATGACTAAATTAATTTATTATTGTTTTTACATATTTTTTGTACTTTTTTCCTTTTCTTTAAAAAGAATAAAATCTAAAAAAATAGAATTTGATTTCTCAGAAGCCAAATTCTGACTGATGTTCAAATATAGAGATGACAACACGAAAGTCACAATTTAACTTAACACCTTAGGAATTGAATTCTGACTAAAAAAACGAACTATGTAAGTAAAATATTGTGTTATCTGGATATTTCTTTTTCTAATAAACTATTCATTATAAATCATGTAGTTATGTAAACCTAATCAAAAGAGAAGACAAAAATTGACTTTGTATAGTGAAGTGTGTTCATTTCAGTAAACGGATCCATTAAAACAGTGCAAGCAACTGGGAAGGGTGTTATATGGATCTCATACCTTTAGTGTGCCACAAACTGAGAATGAGGAAAGCTGTTCTTAGTCTTCACAAGACCAAGTACTCCATTTCTTACTTGTTCGAAGCTGCTGCAGTGTTAAACTTTATTATTTCAGGAAACTTATTTCGTCCAACAAAATTTCTTACAATCTCAAGTAAGAATAGACATGGCATGGATATAAGGTATAGAGAACGGAACAAAATATATGCCTGTTTTATTGTGATTGGATGATCCAAAATATTACTTGTCACTATTCGAAATCGTAAGCAATCAACTGAAAGTTATGATGAGAAGAAAAACTGAGAAGAAAGCTGGGAAGAAAACTGAATGTTGGTAAACTTAGTTTAAAATATGCATGATGGTGTAGTCTACCTGAAGAAAACCCAGTAAAATGGCACGGACAAGAAAATGGGGAAAGCATAACAACAAAAAATATCTTCACTTCTCTCTGAAAGGGGTCATCTAGTAGTGTTAGAAAACAAACACAAGCTAGAGTATTTCTCTTTACTCACCACACTTGCGTACTATTTACTGTTCTTTATAATAAATGCTTCGATTTTTAAAAAGGAGAATAAGATTTAATTTAATTGATTTCTTATTTTGATATCTGTTTTGCTTCTGGTTATATGAGAAAAGGTATAATTAATTTCGAGTACTTGGTTGGTCGAGAGTGTGACTCATGCACCTTTTGACTGTCACAAATGAAAAAAAAGAAAAAAAAACAAAATTTTAACTCGCATTTAAAATGTGGAAAGAAAGAACAAACAATGAAGAGGGAGCGTAGTTGGATTTGGACGGGTCTCAGCTGTTTGGGTAAAAAATTCTGAATAAACCGAACTTGGGTGGTGAAGAGGGAACAATGCTATCGCTGTAATTAATGCCATCGGAAAAAAAAATTAAGAATAATAAGACCTAATCTATGCTATTAGGGTGAAAACCAGTGAATCTCGCCGTCGTGTCGGAAGCGCGTTCTTGTTACTGTCCAATGCTTCAGGAAATTCAATTGGAAAGGTACATAAGTGGGTGGAGCTACTCACTCGACTTAGAATTAATTCAACCATTATGCCTTTAGAGATATAGATTTGGGTTGGAGTGTAAAGATAAATGTGAATAGATAAATATGTGTTTTTTTTTATTAATGAAAAGGGTAAAATGAATAGATCATTAGATGAATTTTGTTAGATGGATTTTGTGAAAGTTTATTACTGCGATAGATAAAAAGTAATTAAAATAAATAAAAATTAAAAGTTATTTAATTACTTTTGATGATAAAAATATAATGAAAAGATTAAAAATTTTAAATTTTAAAAAAGAAAACACACAACACAAATCAGCACCCGTCAGTTGTGTCTAGAGATGACAATGGGTCGAGTCGAGCATGGATAGTGTCTACCCGCTACCCGACCCGAAAGAAAAAATCGTATCTGTTACCTACCCCGTTACCCATTGGATACCCGCATAAAAAATATCCGTGGATATTTTTCAACCGGCGGGTACCCGTTAGAAACTCGCGGATATTTAAAAAAATTTATTAGTTTTTAAATGAGGTCCAAATTAAATTGCGAAAAAAAAAATAAACATACATCCAAATAGAAGTTAATGAACAACTAAATAAAAGTTAAAACAAACTCAAATTAATAGTACTTAAAACATACATCCCAAATATAAGAAATTTAAAAAATAATTCTTCTAAAAATAACAGTCTAAGATTTATGTTTCCTCTCCAATATCTTCATGTTGACCACTTTCCTGAAACAAATAAAACACAAATAAAGTCATCAATAAATGACATAGTGACACTATTAGAAAAATTACAATAAAATATTAAAAGTAAAACTACTAACATCATCATCAATTATCTCCTCTAGTATTTTATTAAGTTTCATCTTGTCCACTTTCAATTTTGAAGAACCTGAAAAGGAAAATCAATTCATTTGTCATAGTCAATCATTTGAATGAATATAAATATGTTATTTGAAGTGCTAATTTAATTACCTTCTATGTCATTCCACAGCCAATCTTGAACACACATCAATGCCTCTAAAGTGTCTGGTTGTAATCTACTACGATGTGGAGTAAGAAATCGACCACCAATACTAAAAGAAGACTCAGAAGCAACTGTTGAGATAGGAATGGCTATAAAATTTCTTGTAATCATTTGTAAAATTGGATATTTTAACCCATCAACCTTCCACCAAACTAAAATGTCAAATTCTTCATCTGAATCAGGTAGTGTCGGTTTCTCCAAGTAATAGTCAAGTTCCAACTTATAATTTGATGGTTCACTTTTCTTTGCAATCTGATGTTTTGCAAAATCTCTCCTCGAAGCATATTTTCTTCCATCAATACTTTGGCATATATTTATGTTTTGATTTTGACATGAAGAAACTAACTTCTTACCTTTCATGTTCATTTCATATTCTCTTACTAAGTCCTTAAAAAGAATCTTCACCTTTTCAATTTCACAATTAGATTAATCACCATATATCTGAGGGAAAAAATAATCCAACAAATCAATTTTATACTTGGGGTTTAACACAATACCTCTAACCATCACTCCACTGATCACACCCCAATACTTATCAAACTTTAAAACCATAGATGTAGCCATTTGATGAATAATAGAATTGGAAGAGTTAAGCCATTACATCAAAGCCAACTTAATTGACATACCTTTGGGAAAAAAATGTTGGCAGTTGGATAAGAAGTACTAGAAAACAAGAGTGTCACATCATAAAATATTTCTAACTTTTGACAAATTTCATTTGCCATTTGCCAATCATGTGCATTGGGCAAAGCTTTATATTGACTCTCTCATCGTGATAAACGATCAAATACTTCCTTGTATTTTATGGCTACTTGAAGCATTAAAAATGTAGAATTCCACCTAGTTTTGCAATCAACAACTAATTTTATTTTGAATTGAATATTCAATTAAGCACATGTCTCTATAAATTTCTCTTCTCTTTTAGGTGTAGCTGTCCAAAAATTAGCACTGTCTCTAACCTTTTCAATGACATTAGCAATTATGGACAAACCATCTTTCAAAATTAAATTCAATATATGTGCACAACATCGCATGTGAAACAGTTGGCGACCTAAAATAAGAGACCTACTTGAGATCTTATCTAAAATGTGATCCATCATAGCATCATTAGTAATGCAATTATCAACTGTCAAAGTAGAAACTTTTCTATCTAGATTCCAATCCATTAAACATTCAACCAACAATTCAGCAAGAACTTGACTAGTATGAGGAGCAGGCACATACATAAACCTATATTTGAAAGACAAATTTAATTAATCTAGTCAAGAAGAACAAAGTTAATATGAAAATTACAATCAAAATAGAGTAAAATGTTATTACCTCACAAGTTGACTTTGTAGCCTCCATAAATCATCAATAAAGTGAGTTGTTATAGTCATGTAGCCTCTATTTTGATTAGTAGCAGTCCACATATCAGTGGTAATTGCAACTCGACTTTGAATCCTTGACAACATTAATTTCATCTTCTCTTTTTCTGCATTGTAATCCTTTATAATATCTTTTTTTAAGGTGTTTCGAGAAATCACCTTGAATAGAGGTTGAACAGCATCACAAAATTCTTTAAAGCTTATATGATCAACCATTGACATTGGATACTCATGTAGAATTATTATCTTACAGAGTGCATCTCTAGTTGTTTGTTGATTAAACACATAGTTTCCAATAACTACAGTTTCACCACCTTCTTTACAAGTTTTTAAAAAGGATTGTCTGATGTCCTATGTTGTTTGAAGCTTGCAACTCTTGAAATGGCTTCTCAAATGTGATGTACCTTGCTTTGTGTCACCCAAAAGACTTTTGGCGCAATAATTGCATATCGCTTTCCATTTTCCATCTACCTTTTGTCTCTTAAAGTGATTCCAAACATCTGACAGTAATCTTCTTGAATTAACAGTTGGAGTTGAACTTTCGGTTTCTCCTGGAATAGAATCTATAGGAACATCATTTTGATTTGAATCTCCTACATTTGCATTTGGTTCTACAAATGTTCCCTGTTGGCCATCATCCATAGGGGAAAATGTATCTTGATTAGACATTCTATAAATATTAAAACACAACAAAAAATTAAATTTTGAATATAAAAAGAAGACTAAATCATGTTTAATATAATCATTCACGTGACATGATTATGGCAAAATTTAAATGCTATGGAACTAAAAATTCTAATCATTAATTACTACCACCATATATAGAAGAAAATTTTGGAATCACTCACATTTTTTATGTTGGAGATATCAAATATATCTTCTATTATAATAATAACTTGTATAAAAATACAAAGAGCATATAAAATAAAATATGAATGAGTAATAAAGTATGAATTTTCACTTTACATGCCTTAAGTGTGATTGAAAATGTGATTTCACATTTACTTCTAATTGAACAAATCATTCATGCATAAAAGATGAATGGAACTTGAATTGAAATAGTAAAAAAACTAGGTTCACGTGAATTCATAAGTTTTCTTAATCATGCATATATATTTCTTATTCAATTTTTTAATCATGCTCTTTCTCTGTCATTATATATTATATATTCATATTTATTTAAGTATCATATTCTTTGGTGTGTTGTTTTAATATCTTTAGAAAGAAAGAAAATTATGTCTTAATATTTCAGTCAAATTTTCAAGTTTTAATGGCCTTGTTTTAGGTGGTTAATCAGTGTCAATTTTTAGCCCTTATCCCAACTTCCAATTTTAAAAATGTATCTCTCAATTCCCCAAATCCAGAAACGACCTTAATCAGACAGGAAAAAATATTGGATAGTTGAGTTTATTCAATAAGAAATAATCAGACTCATGAGCAGTTTAAGTTCATGTATTAACCTATAACTAAAATAAGAGATAGAAAACATACCCCTTTTGAAGCTTCACCCGAAATTTGAAGGATTGGAGGACAACCTTTGAAAGATTCAACACGAGAAAACTAGGAGCAGAAAATGAAAGGAAAATGGGTTAACAAAAAGGATAATACCCAAAAGGGTTGTTGAGTAAAAATGGAGTTGTAGGGGGAGCAAGAACAATTTTTGGGGATGAATGTTAAGTGTGTAAGAGAGAAAATGAAAGAAGAAGCATGAGTTTACCTGTTCGAAATCCCAGAGCACTTGGACGGCAGCAATGAGCCAAAAAAAGAAATGAACTTCAGCTTCAACCTAATATCTCATAACCTAACAAGGATAGATATGTAATTTCATTTTCTTAACGAGTAGCGGATACCCGCGGGTACGGGTAGTATGATACCCGATCCCGACCCGTTAAGAAATGGGTATTAAATTACCTGCTACCTGCTACCCACAGATACTTATTACCCGTGGGTACGAACTATCTATCACAGATTTTATCTGCGGATACCCGGTGGCACGAATTTTTTTGCCATCCCTTGTGCTCTCTTACTCTCACACACTTCACACAACACACATCACAACTATACACACAACACACTCTGATATCGGTTAGCTAATTGGCGCTCTCTCACTCCACACCACACACACCAGAACTAGTTAGCTAACTAATTTTGTCACTCACATACAGTACACACAACACAACACACTTGTTTACCCTACACACCACGTCAAAATGAAGAAGTGAATCACGTCAAAGTTTAATGTCACATGAAGGGACAAAATCGTAAAATCATATTTCATCCACCCAAATCTTCTCATCTTGGTGGGATGGGATTATCAACCTATTTTTCAAATCCACATTTTTCCTTTCTCCCAGATCAGCTAAAAGGAACGTAAGGTAACGTGTAAATCTGTCCCAAATCAGTACAATTCAAGTCACTCATCCAGCGATGGTCCACTCGCCTAGCGAATTATGCACCACTTGCCCGACAAATTAAGTCGCCCAACGAGTTGCAGAAAAATTGATAGACATAGAGTTTTTATTATTCAAGTTTAGACTTGTTGGTAAGATATTACAGTTTGTTATAAAAGGTATGAATGCTAGAGTTGGAATGAGAAGTATATTGTTCGGTGATTTTTGCTTTGAATTTAATCATGAATATCAATCCTAATGAAGTTTCTATCATATATTCTCTCAAATCAAATTAATTATTTTTATTCGTCTGTTTTACTACCTTGTTAGTTTTAAACTTATTTTAATTTCATTCAACAAAATGTTTCCTTATTTGAAAATTCTTAACCTTCATTAATAAATAAACACATTTTTTTATTAAATCACATTAGTCTATTGGAAAACGATACTTGGATTTTCCACTATATTACTTGTGTGATTTTGTAGACTTGCTAATCTTGTAACAGTTCTATCTCTAGCCATAAAGTTCTTTCACAATAATCATTAAGAAAGTGTGAGAGAGAAAGAAAAGAGGTTGGACAACAAAGAGATTGATGAGCATTGGTTTATAAAAGGAATTATGTTATGTTATGTCTCTAACCATAAAGTTCATTCATAATAAGTCATTAAGAAAGTGTGAGAGGAGAAAGAAAGGAGGTCGTATAACAAAGAGATTGAATAACGCATCATATGAGTATCTTATTATAATTTATGTAGGTTAATGTTTGATAATTATGAATCTTAAGATTTTATAGCAGTTTTCTGGATTACGTAGAAAAACTACAAAGTATTTTACATATATGATACCAAATAATGTGTTGTTAGATGTGTGATTCTTTTATTATGTTTTCTTTTAAATTATATTTCTTCCAAATTCAAATTATAAATTTAGAGATTTCTCCATAAAATTTATAAATTCTAATTATAAAATTTAGAGATTTGATGTTTTCGCTCCCTATGATTGATGGATGATTTTCGTTGCATGCTACTGTAGATTAGTTTGTCATTGTAAATTGGGAAAAGCAATTTCACATGTAGCACTATGAATAAGAGTGCATTATAGAAATTAAGGAATTGGCAGGAGTACATTTCTTGAATTTGAATAAGATTAATGAGGCCGAATTGAATTTCAAAACCAATTGAAATTTATTTGGAACTCATGCTTTTGTTATTATTAGGATATGCATTATGAGTGTTAAAGTAAGTTCATATGTACGAGTTGAGTTGACTAACCACAGGTTGGATTAAAAATGAGTGAATCTAATTCAGTTCATTTTTTTGTGAGTCAAAAATTTTACAATTTGACTCATCTCATCGCTAGTTGGTGAATTGGCTCACTAACTCATATAAAAATAAAAAGTATTTTTTAATCATTTTTAAATATTAAAATTTGTAGAATGGAAACAATTTTGTCCTTTTCAAATAATGAAATTTATAAAATTTCAAAGATATCAAAAAATGTAGATGAGTGCAATGAAATCAAAGTTTCTTTTTCTGGTTCAAATATAAAAATATAAATTTTAAAAAATAAGTGAGTTACAAGTTAAGTGAATCCAACCCAACTCAAACCCACATGATCTATAGGCTAAGTGAGTTCAACATATTTTCGTTCATAATCAAAAAATATTTTAATTTCTCAATCGAATCCCAAACCTATTGGTTGAGCATATTGATTCACGAATTCTAACATATTTTGACATGTCTAATACGCATGTTTTAAATCGGAAAAGTAACAGTCTATGTCATGTGAATATATCATTGGAATTGAATGAAAAAAACATGCAGTCATATTTAATTAGCCTTTTGGACGACATGTACAATTGCAATTGAAAGAAAAATAAAGCCTCTGATAGTTAGTTTTATATCCTGGTGCATCATGTTTATTTTACGTAAGGTACCTTTTCCCTCTCAGAATTAGAAACAAAATTCAATTGCATATTCTTATAAATATTCAATCATTTTTTAAAGATTCAGTTTTCAACAATTAATCAATTTAATTAATAAATATCATCGTAATATAAATCTAATTAAAATATTTTTTAAGACTTTAAAATTAAATAAATGAATTTATTGTATGAGTTTAAAGTTCGCCTGGTCTATATAAATTACATGTGGAGTTCTTATAATGTCCATACGTCAAATTATAAAAATTTAAGTTAAATAAAAAAAGTAAAATCCATATAGATTTTAATACAAAAATTTAACAAATATGCTTCAATTTTAAAAATCGTAAAAAATAAAAAAAAAAGACTTTAAAATATGTGTTTTTTTTAATGAATTTAGAAGGTAGAGTGAATGAATTTGTGTTAGGTTTATAGAGGAGGTATCACTGGGGAGAATAAACACCAATGAGACCCGAGTCAAACTACATAAGGCATTGACATTACTCTCAACCCAAAACCTAAAGGCAATGGTTTATGGGTCTTTATTCTTATATAGGGCTATACTTTCTCATTTCTAGCCAATGTGGGACTTAAACTCACACTTGGATTCCTAACAATCTCCCTCTCAAGGGTGAGTCCCTTCAACCACATTGGTACACTCTCCCTCCAGCGGAAGCATTCCTGACCATGAGTACTCCTTTTTTTGCCCTTTTCTGTACCGTCGTTCTTCTTAACGGGACACGCTTACCTAAAACCCTTACCAGGAAGACTTTCGATACTAGGACCATACTGCACTCGTCTGAGCCGGTTTTAACTATCGACTCTGATGCCATTTGTTAGGTCTATAGAGGGGGTATCACTTGGGAGATACAAACACTAATGAGACCTGAGCCTAGCCACATAAGGCATTGACACCACTCTCAACCCAAAATCTTAAGGCAATGGGTTTATGGGTCTTGATCCTTATATAGTGCTCTACTTTCTCATTTCTAGCCAATGTGGGACTTAGACTCACACTTGGATTCCTAACAATCTCCCCATCAAGGGTGAGTCCCTTCAACCACATTGGTACATTCCCCCTCCAACGGAAGCATTCCCAACCACGAGTACTCCTTTTCTGCCCTTTTCTGTACCGTCGTTCTTCTTAACGGGACACGCTTACCTGGAACCCTTGCCAAGAAGACTTTCGATACTAGGACCATACTGCCCTCGTCTGAGCCGATTTTAACCATCGACTTTGATACCACTTGTTAGGTTTACAGAGGGGGTTTCACTGGGGAGATACAACTGTTACTGCAGTTAGTAATTCTGCAAGTAATAGTAAGTTGAAGCTTGATAACATTCGTAACTTGATCTTAAGCGAAGATCTTCGCAGGAAAAGTTCAGGGGAATCTTCCAGTTCTAATTCTGGTTCAGCATTGAGTACTGAAACTAGAGGAAGAAGTAGCCATAAAGGTCGTAATCAAGGTCGAGGCAGATCAAAGTCTAGAGGGAGATCACAACCAAAATTCTGGAATGATATCACTTGTTGGAATTGTCAGAAAAGGGGTCACTTTACAAATCAATGTAGGGCTCCAGGGAAGAACAATAACAAGAAGCAATATGATGATCAATCAGCAAATGCAACAACTGATGAAATTGAAGATGCACTATTATGTAGTCTAGATAGTTGTATTGACTCATGGATTATGGACTCAGGTGCGTCATTTCATACTACACATTCCTTAGAACTATTATCTAACTATGTTCCAGGAAAGTTTGGGAAGGTCTACCTTACAGATGGAAAATCTCTTGATATTATAGGAAGAGGTGATATCAATATCAGAACCTCTAATGGAAGTGTGTGGACTTTGAATAATGTCAAACATATTTCTGACTTAAAGAGAAACTTAATATTTATAGGGTAGTTGGATGATGAGGGGCACTACACCACCTTTGGAGATGGACATTGGAAGGTAATGAAAGGTAATCTTGTTGTTGCTTGTGGAAAGAAGCAAGGATCTCTTTACATGATTGCAGATTAGGATATGATATCAGTTGTAGAAGTTGGCAATAGTTCCTCTTTGTGGCATCAGAGGCTTGGGCATATGAGTGACAATGGTCTCAAAAGGTAAAATACCTAACTTGAAGCATGTTGACGTTGGACCTTGTGAACATTGTATCTTTGGAAAGCAGAAAAAGGTTAGCTTCTCCAAAACAAGTAAGTCGTCTAAAGTTGAAAGACTAGAACTAGTGCATATAGATGTTTAGGGGCCAGCTCCAGTGAAATCCCTTGGAGGTTCACAGTATTACGTAACCTTCATTGATGACTCTACGAGAAAGGCATGGGTTTATTTTCTTAAAAATAAATCTAATGCGTTTTCTGTGTTTAAAAGGTGGAGAAAGGAGGTTGAGACTCAAACAGGTTTAAAGATTAAATGTTTTAAGTCTGATAATGGTAGAGAATATGGCAGTAGTCAATTCAAGGAGTTTTGTTTAGAGAACGAGATCAGAATGATCAAGACGGTTCCAAGAATACCAAAACAAAACGGTGTGGCAGAAAGAATGAACAGAACCTTGAATGAGAGAGCAAGATGTATGAGAATCCAGTCAAAACTACCCAAGGTATTTTGGGCAGTTGCAATAAGCACAACAGCCTATCTCATAAACAGAGGACCATTAGTTCCTTTAGGCTATCAGTTACCTGAAGAAGTATGGTCTAGAAATGAGGTAAACCTTTCACATTTGAAAGTTTTTGGTTGTGCTTCATATATTTTGTTAAACTCTAATAGTAGAGATAATTTAGACCCTAAGACAAAGCGATGTTATTTCATTGGTTATGGATCTGACATGTATGGCTACAGGTTTTGGAATGACCAAAATAAGAAAATTATCAGAAGTAGAAATGTTACTTTTAATAAACACATGTTCTATAAGGACAGGACTGCAGAATTTGCAAATGCAAATAAACAAGCCAGAGCAGGTATCATTAGAAGAAATTTCAGAAAGTGATGCAGTCAACAGAAGGCAGAATACAGAAGTAAAGCCTGAGTCAGAGCCTGAGACAGAGTTTGGGTCAGAACTTGAACAAATAGTAGAGTCAATAACTCCTGATTTACCAACTAAAAGGTCTAGTAGAACAATTGTAGCACCGCAAAGGTATTCTCCTTCATTGCATTACTTGTTGTTGACTAATGCTGGTGAGCCAGAGCATTTTGCTAAGGCTATGTAGGGAAATGAATCTATTGAGTGAGAGCTAGCAATGGAAGATGAGATAAAGTCTCTTCAGAAGAATAAGGCATGGTTTACCCAAGCTTCCAGAAGGAAAGAAGGTTTTGCAAAACATGTGAGTTTATCGGTTAAAAGAAGAACCAGATGGGAGCAAATGATATAAGGCTAAACTCGTAGTGAAAGGGTTCCAACAAAGAGAGGGAATTGACTTCACAGAAATTTTCTCTCCTGTTGTCAAGATGACTACCATTAGAGTTATCTTGAGTATAGTAGCTGTAGAAAATCTTCATTTGGAGCAGTTAGATGTGAAAACTGCATTCCTACATAGAGATCTTGAGGAAGAAATCTTTATGGCACAACCAAAAGGTTTTGAAGTACAAGGCAAAGAGAATCTTGTATGCAAGCACCGAGACAGTGGTACAAGAAGTTTAATGAGCTTATGAGAAACTCAGGATTTCACAGATGTGAAGAAGATCATTGTTGTTACGTAAGAAATATGTTAACATCTATATCATTCTTGCCTTGTATGTTGACGACATGTTGATTGTTGGTGCTAATATGGCAGAAATTGACAAGTTGAAGAAACAATTGTTAGAAAATTTTGAAATGAAGGATCTTGGTCCAGCCAAGCAAATTCTTGGTATGAGAATCTCCAGGGATAGATCTGAAGGTATTCTAAACTTATCTCAGAAAAAAATATATAGAAAAATTGCTTAGCAGGTTTAATGTTGAAAATGCTAAAATCAGGAATACACTTTTGGGAACTCACTTAAAGTTCTCAAAAAGACAATTTCTCAGACAAAGGAAGAAGAAAGTCACATGTCTAAAGTGTCATATGCATTTGTAGTAGGGAGCTTGATGTATGTTATGGTTTGCACCAGACCTGATATAGCACATGCAGTGGGAGTTGTGAGCATGTTTCTATCAAATCCCGGAAAGGAGCATTGGGAAGGCGTGAAGTGGATATTGAGATATTTGAAGGGCACTTCAAAGATGCATTTGTCTTTTAGAAGAAGTAATCTCACTTTACAGGAGTTTTCTGATGCAGTTTTGGGAGGTGATTTGGATGGTAGAAAGAGCACAACAGGTTACATTTTTACGTTAGGTGGTACAACTATCAGTTGGAAGTCCAAACTTCAAGGAAGAGTCTCCCTTTCAACCACTAAAGTTGAGTATGTAGCTATCTCAGAAGCAACGAAGGAGATGATATGGTTGAAGAACCTTCTAAAAGAATTAGGAAAACAACAAGACGACTCTCCATTGTTCAGTGACAGTCAAAGTGCCATTTGTCTTGATAAAAATCCAATTCTTCACTCCAGATGCAAACACATTGAATTGAAGTATCATTTTATCAAAAACTTGATAAATGATGGAGACTTATTTTTGTTGAAGATTCTAGGTGTAGAGAATCTAGCTGATATGTTGACCAAGACTGTCACAACAACTAAGTTGAGGCTTTGCATTGCCTCAACTAGCCTTCGAGAAAATTGATGATGAAGGCACTACACTAGGTGGTAATGTAAATCAAACCCCAAGTGGGAAAATTGTTAGAATTGTGGTGCTTGATTTAGTCTCACATCGCTTAAAATTGTGAGATGTGGTTCTCTATTTTACTATATAAGAGACCTTATGTAAAGCTTGAGATACACTAGAAAATAAAAATACTTCCTAGTGTAGTCGTGGACGTAACAATTGGTATCAAGAGCCATTTTTCTTGGTATGCTCTGTGGTTGCAGCATTGTCTGATCTTCCACATCAAAAAATATTTGGTTCCTTTTTTTCTTCTTGTGAATCTCAGTTTAGAGAATTAGTAGGACCTTTGGTCAAAAGCAGCAAGAGCTTTGGTCAAAAGCAACAGGAGCTTTCGTCAAAAGCAGCAAGAGCAATGGAATTGGAATAAGGAAAGGTGAGGATTGAGAAGTTTGATGGCAGTGACTTCGGGTTCTGGAAGATGCATATAGAGGACTACCTGTATCAGAAGAAGTTGTATCTATCCTTAACAAGACAAAAGCCAACCGACATGGATCAGTCAAAATGGGATTTGTTAGATCGGCAAACACTCGGTATGATCCAATTGACATTAGCCAAGAATGTTGCATTCAACATCATGAACGAGAACACAACCGTAGATTTGATGAAGGTGTTGTCAAATATGTATGAGAAGCCATCTGCAACCAATAAAGTGTATTTGATTCGCAGGCTAGTCAACCTAAAAATGGGTGAAGGTAACTCGATTACTAATCATATTAGTGAATTTAATACAATTATTGCGCAGTTGACATCAGTCAGTGAAAGCATTCCCAACCACATTCCCAACCACGAGTACTCCTTTTTCTGCCCTTTTTTGTATCGTTGTTCTTTTCTTAACGAGACACGCTTACCTAGAACCCTTGCCATGAAGACTTTCAATACTAGGACCATATTGCACTCGTTTGAGTCGGTTTTAACCATCGGCTCTGGCTCTGATACCACTTGTTAGGTCTATAGAGGGGGTATCATTGGGGAGATACAAACACCAATGAGACCTAAGCCCAACCACATAAGGCATTAACACCACTCTCAACCCAAAACCGTAAGACAATGGGTTTATGGGTCTTTATTCTTATATAGTGCTCTACTTTCTCATTTATAGTCAATGTGGGACTTAGACTCACACTTGAATTCCTAACAATTTGGAAATAAATTTTATGGAAGTTAGTGAGTGATTTGAGTGAAGTGATATATTAAAAAAATTCTTTTAATAGAAATAATTTGAAGATTACCAAAATACCCTTGATAATAAAAATAAAATAAAATAATTATTAAATGAGATAAAATTTAACAATATTTTAATTATTATACATATTTATATATTTTTATCATTATTAATTATTATATATATTAATAATTATTATATATATAAATATTATTTTTTAACAATATTTCAGTTATTATTAATTATTATAAACATATTAATTATTAATAAATTTATTTTACATGCATCGTTAATTATTATAATTTAATATATTAATTATTATATTTTTAATAATATTTTAATTATTACAAATAGTTATAGATATTTTAATTTTTATATATTATTAATATTATTATATATAAATAATAAATTATAATATTAAATAATATATAATAAATAATATAATAATATATATTTATATTTATATTTATTAATATATATATATATATATATATATATATATATATATATATATATATATAATCTATATTAAAATATGTGCAACAAAATTTAAAGATAAAATAGTAAAAAGTGAATGAATCAACGCAAATCTTTTTATTTGAGGCGAGATCGAATTATGTCTGAGTTTTTCATCGCTGAACTTTTGAAACGAACATGATTTCGTATTACTATATGTGCCTTTAAATTTGTTTGAATTGTTGTATCAACATAAACAAACATAACATTAGGAAACAGTTCAAAAATCAATAAAAACGGATAAAAAGCTTAAAAGTACATAATTTTAAAATAAATTTATCAGAGAAATGAAAAATAACAAAATATTTATGATAATCTATATATAAACTTACTATTATTGATAAATATTATTAAAGGTTTACTTTTAAATTTTCATTTTAAATATAACAACATTTTATCTTTTATTTTATATTTTATATATATATATATATATATATATATATATATATATATATATATATATATTAAATTGTAAAAACTTATAAAATGATTTTTAATTGTACAATTGTGATACTTTGTTTTATCAAAATATTTTCAATTTTTCATTATTATAATTAGTTTATTAATAACAACTCGTTCTTAAATCAACCATAATGAAATCAATAAATTTTAAACCGGTTTCTTGATTAGTGGAGCATTAAAACATGTTGTACTTTTATCACTGTTTCATCTTAAGTTTGTTGACTTAGAGCATGTTTTCTCCCATACCATTGCCAGCTGTATCGTTCAACATTACTCAGAAGGCAAGACCTACTGGTCAATATAATATAACAACATATGCTTTCATATTGAATAAGTTTTTTTATTTATTTACTAAAGATATCTATGGTTAATTATTTTCCATTTTTTTCTTCATAATCACTGTAGTTTCAATCATTTATAAATTATGTATATTTTCATATTTTTTATTGAAATCGTTTTAAATTTATTTACAAATTAATATTTTATTTGTCTCATTTAAAATCATATATTCCTCAATAATTTTGGATTCATAATTTGGTAGAAATGTTTGATGAAAAGTTGGTACATATTCACTGAATTGGAAGGCAGTGTCTGGACATAAATTTAATGTCAGTTGTCATTGTACATTTTTTTTTCCAAGTTAATAGCTGCACGTTTTTTATGTTTACCACTTTATGTAAGGATACATCTTTTTCAATGATAGATGACAAAGTTTACGGTACGTTAAGAATAAATATTTTAATAATTTTAAAGATGTCAACATTACGTATAATGTAAAATGAAATTATTTTCATTTTTTAAAAATGTTTTATTTTCTTAAGTTTAGGAATTTTCTAACTGCGTTTAGGTTTTTCAAGTTTTTTTTTTTTTAAATTGAGATTAGACTAAAATAAATTTATTCTGAGTTGAAATTGAAGTAAAGAATAGTTGTTTTGAATTTAGTAAGTTTTAGTTTAATTTTTTACAACTACTCAGTTGTTATTTTTAGTGTATTTTCCTTATATTTATTTCAAAGACTTTGTCGGTACATTTAGCATTTAATGTTGTAGCTTTAGTAGAAGGAGATGGTAATAATTATTTTCTTCTTTTGAAAATTTGGTCGCTTAAATGATAATAAAACATTTGAACTAAAACAGCAATATTAATTCTCTATCATATAAATGAATATCAACAAAGTACTGTGTAAATGTTTATTGACTAATAAAATTAACACATAAAAAAGATATTAAAAGATTTTATATAAATTTAATTAAAATGACTAAATTTATACTACAATTAAATACTAAATTGAGATAAAATTTTGAAAAAGAACTTATTCCAATTTTTACTTAAAATTAATGGAGAAAGATATATTGGACCCTAAATTATGATCTCTTACATCATTTGTTTTATTTATTCTTAAGATACCAAATTCAAAATATTACTTGAATGCCCACCATTGATAAAAAATTTTCCCCTCCTCATGTAGTATAGTGATCTCTTTGTCGCAAACTTTTAATAAATATTAGTGTTTGAGATAGAAATGAGTTATTTTATATTTAGTAAGAATAGTATGTATTTATATTTAGGAAGAATGATACGATTATCCAAAAAGATCTTCCTATTATCAAATTTAAGGCCACATAAGAAACTATGGTTTAAATAAGGATTCAATACTCAATTTTTAAGTTTTGTATTATATCATGAAAATTAATAAAATTTAATAAATCATTTTAGCTTTTCACTTCTTCGTATTTAACTTTCCTTGTTTAGTTTTATTTAGAATAAAATAATATTATTATTTATTTAAATTAATTATAATATTATTAAAACTTTATTATTAATTTTCTTAGAATAAATAGTGATAATATATTTTATCTTTAATACGATAAAAAAATAATAACTTTTTGCATAAAATTATAAATTTATTAAAATTTTGTTAATGATTAAAGTAATTAAACACTACTTAATTTTTATTAATTATTTTTATTATTTACAAAATTTTAAAATATGAATTAAATTTCTAACATTTTAATAATGTATATACCAAGTTTTAAAACTTTTACATTTTACCATTTATAAAATTTACAATTTTATTTTCATTTCTGATTTGTTTATTATAAATGTTTAAATATGAATATTAAATTTTTGAATTCATCATATGCATAAATATTCTTTTTCTCAAAACAGATACTTTGAAAAATAATAATTAAAGTTTTTATTTTTTAGTTGGTATATTTATTAGATTTAAATAAGCATATATTTCAAATTTTGTAAACTTTTGTTTATTTTAATTATAATATTTCTTATATTTAAATAAATGCACTTGAAGTATAATTTATTTATTATATGATCTGTTTGAAAAGAAAGTAGATATTGAAAGTGGATGCATTCGGCGTAGAGTAAATAATGAAAGAGGAAACAATGCTATCTCTCTAATTAAAAGGAACAATGTGGCACGAGAAAAAGAAACCTAATCTATGCTAACGAAAGCACGTGATGTCACTGTCCAATGCTTTAGAAAATTCAATTTAATTAATTGCAAAGGTACATAATTGGGTGAGAAGAGTATTAAAAGGATCCGGAGTAAATGATTTATGTACTTTTTCACCCTCTCCAATCAAATAACCTTCAATAATTTCAAAAAATTGAACATATAAAATAAAATTGGACATATAGAATGTTATAACAAAAAGAAACATAAATAATATTATTATTAGATAGCTGTTATGAATTAATGATTATCCATTGATTTGATATATTTACTTATATGATTGATACTCATATAATAATTCATTACTCTTTATGTAAATATTTGTATTGACTAAATTGATTTGTTTCCTTTATGAAACACATGTTGTATCTATAAATAGGACTCTTTCTATCAATAATAAGACACAGATGAGTTGTTCCCTGTTCTCTATCCTCTATTGTTTCTTCTCTTCTCTATTATCTATTATTCTCTCTTCTCTGTTATTCTCGCTTTATTTCATAACAATAACAGAATAGTACTACAGGTATATTTTGACTCACGTCATAATACATAATCAAAAAAAATTATTTTCTTATTAAGATTGTATATTAACCTTTACAAGATACCATACTTTGAAATATTTTTAATGTGATTTTGGTTTTTTTCATAACTCAAGGAATTTTATCACAACCTTTATTAGAATTTCTATTTGATAATATGACAAGTAAAATATAAAGTGTTTCGGGTGTAGGGACCAAGCACCTACAATCAACACTTAAATTACCTTTTTTCTCCTCTTGTCTGACGTCCTCCTTAACGAGCTTATATAGTTCTTTCTCTTGTTGCTCGGTGATCCAGTCAAGCTCTTCTCGGATCCGCCCACAGTTAACATCCAGTTCCTGCATTTCCCTCCGTAGCTCGACTCTCCTCCCGTTCGGCTGGTCGGGCGATCGGGGTACCTGTCTAAAAGGCTCCGATGCTTAAGTCAGTTTAAGACCGATCGGTAGGTAGTAGTAAATGCTGTAATAAAATGCGAGTTGAAGGTGCTTACCAACCTACCTTGGGCTTCTATTTATAGTTTTTGGTTTGGGCCTGTGATTAGGGTTTCTTAATCATGGCCCAATTGCGTTTTAAACCTGATTATTGATCCAGGTTTTGGTGTGACCGCCCGACCGATGGGTCGTGCGTCTTGTCGGTTGTCTTCATAAATGAGGGTCCGCCTGACCGATGGTCCTTGGTCCGCCAGACCGATGGTCCGCCGGTAGGCCATACTGTACACAAGCCCCCCAAGCCTTGAGCAATGTTAGAGATGAAGCGAAAAGGGTTTATCAAAAAGCCCGATCGAGGCACAGTGAAATGGTAGGATTCTTTGTTGATGACGATCAGCTTACGTGTTTGCCTCACTTTGGTTATTTATTTGTTAATCAGCTCGCATAGGGGCATTCGTTTTGACAGCACGTGTCATTATACCCTATCGGGCTTCCGTTTGACCGCTTGGGTCGGTGCTGTTCACATGGGACTTTCGAGAAAGCTCACCCCTTGATCGAACAAGCTTGGTTCGGGTCCCGTAGGGAGCCTCGGTCGGCCCATCGGCATTGAAAAGCTATTTTTAGCTAAGTTAGTGGAATGCCCTGTAGGGGCGTTTCGTTTGACCGCTTGGGTCGGTCTTGTTCGAACGGGGCTTTCGAGGAAACTCGCCCTTTGATCGAACAAGCTTGGTTCGGGTCCCGTAGGGAGCCTCGGTCGGCCCATCGGCATTGAAAAGCTATTTTTAGCTAAGTTAGTGGAATGCCCTGTAGGGGCGTTTCGTTTGACCGCTTGGGTCGGTCCTGTTCGAACGGGGCTTTCGAGAAAGCTCACCCCTTGATCGAACAGGCTTGGTTCGGGTCCCGTAGGGAGCCTCGGTCGGCCCATCGGCCCATCGGCATTGAAAAGCTATTTTTAGCTGTTAGTGGAATGCCCTGTAGGGGCGTTTCGTTTGACCGCTTGGGTCGGTCCTATTCGAACGGGGCTTTCGAGAAAGCTCACCCCTTGATCGAACAGGCTTGGTTCGGGTCCCGTAGGGAGCCTCGGTCGGCCCATCGGCCCATCGGCATTGAAAAGCTATTTTTAGCTGTTAGTGGAATGCCCTGTAGGGGCGTTTCGTTTGACCGCTTGGGTCGGTCCTGTTCGAACGGGGCTTTCGAGGAAACTTGCCCTTTGATCGAACAGGCTTGGTTCGGGTCCTGTAGGGAGCCTCGGTCGGCCCATCGGCCCATCGGCATTGAAAAGCTATTTTTAGCTGTTAGTGGAATGCCCTGTAGGGGCGTTTGTTTTGACAGCGCGTGTCACTTATACCCTATCGGGCTTCCATTTGACCGCTTGGGTCGGTGCTGTTCGAATGGGGCTTTCGAGAAAGCTCGCCCTTTGATCGAACAGGCTTGGTTCGGGTCCCGTAGGGAGCCCCGGTCGGCCTATCGGCCTATCTTCCATCCTCTACTGCAAAGCGCTGATCATCGCCCTGGTGTCAACTTGATCGTCGGCCTTTCCTCGTCCTTCTAGCGCCAGGCTTAGTTCGGGTCCCGTAGGGAGCCCCGGTCGGCCTATCGGCCTATCTTCCATCCTCTGCTGCAAAGCACTGATCATCGCCCTGGTGTCAACTTGATCGTCGGCCATCCTCCTCCGTCAGCGTTACTGGTCCTTTTACTTGTGGTCACCATAAGGGTATAAGGTCTATAGATGACTCGGCCTATCAGCCTATCGGCCTATCGGCCCATCACTGCTCGGCCCCACGGTGGGCGCCAAAATATTTCGGGTGTAGGGACCAAGCACCTACAATCAACACTTAAATTACCTTTTTTCTCCTCTTGTCTGACGTCCTCCTTAACGAGCTTATATAGTTCTTTCTCTTGTCGCTCGGTCGTCCAGTCAAGCTCTTCTCGGATCCGCCCACAGTTAACATCCAGTTCCTGCATTTCCCTCCGTAGCTCGACTCTCCTCCCGTTCGGCTGGTCGGGCGATCGGGGTACCTGTCTAAAAGGCTTCGATGCTTAAGTCAGTTTAAGACCGATCGGTAGGTAGCAGTAAATGCTGTAATAAAATGCGAGTTGAAGGTGCTTACCAACCTACCTTAGGCTTCTATTTATAGTTTTTGGTTTGGGCCTGTGATTAGGGTTTCTTAATCATGGCCCAATTGCGTTTTAAACCTGATTATTGATCCAGGTTTTGGTGTGACCGCCCGACCGATGGGTCGTGCGTCTTGTCGGTTGTCTTCATAAATGAGGGTCCGCCTGACCGATGGTCCTTGGTCCGCCAGACCGATGGTCCGCCGGTAGGCCATACTGTACATAAAGCTTCACCATATATATTGTTAACTTTATTATATATAAAAATAATATGATTCCAGTGTCAGTAATAGAACTTGGAGAAAAGTTTTAGGGGACCAAATTATATTTTTTATTTATAAATTATTTTCTCTAATTAAAAAATAAGTTTTCATTTTCTCTCATAATTTTCTCTATTCAAACAATAATATATATGAAAGAAAAACATAAAGTTTATCATGAAAGATAATATATTAACAAAAGAAAAAATTACCTTAAGTCAGCGACTCTATGTTCTTTAAATTACTTAAAATATTTAATAATTGAATCAGAACTAAAGCTTGTTGCAATATCTCTTTCAATATAAGTATCATACTTATTGCTAAAAATCCAGCCTCCATCTTATTTCTCAACCTGTTCTTGATTATTTTTATTGCAGAAAAATATCTTTCAGTTGTAGTTATAGAAACAAGAAGAGTCATGATATGGACTCCATTTTATATAAGCCCTTCGTACCTCGTTAATTTGATTTGGTGGGTATGGTCAGATTTAGGGACGCTTTCCCAAATCACGTTCTAAAGAATTTTTCAAATTCATTATATGTAACTCTAAGAACTTTAGAGAGTTGTTTTTTATTTTCTTCAATTCTTGGATTCTCATGAAGTTTCACAAGTTTAGTTGATATAGATATATTTTATTATTTTCATCATAGGTTTTCCATTGAAAAAATAATCAATTTTTTTTACTCTTTATCATAATTTTTCTAATACGAATTTGTCATCTTGAAAAAATTATGAATACCCCAAACTAAATTTCAAAACCAAAACTCAATATTTTAATAATATTAACAACTATTGGCAGGGGGAGCCTTTCTTCCATAAACGAAGAACAATTTTGATGATGTCTACTGATCTAGGATAAAACATAGCTTGGTCCAATTAGGATATGCATTAGGAAATTAGCTTCTCTTTATCAATTGTATTTCAGGCTTGCTGTGTAATTCTGCATATGATTAGTTCTTTAACTAATGGATTAGCTGTGAGTATTGTACTAAGTAAGTGAAAATATACTCACGATAATCGATTAGGTAAATTGCTAATTGAATTAGTGACAGCAAAAACCTTTGTATAAAAGTTGTTTTGGAATCTGTTTTGGGCCTGGAATTTTAGAGAGATCACGCAGTCTTCATCTGAGAAAGAGCCATCTGAGAGACACAAGAGCTTCAGAAGATTCTGCAATAACTCAAGCACAGATCCAAGAGTGATTGATGATTGACTCTACCATGATGGATCTTGCTTGATTCAAGGAGCATCAAGTCAAATCTGCACAACTTAGGTGTTTTCGTTTCTTGTTTTGTTTTCTGTATTTCTGATTACAGTAGCTTCAGTGTTTGAAGTGTGGACCTAGGTGCAATTGTGTGGATGCATTGCTCCTAGGGAAAGTTCTTGATTGTTGAATCAAGTTCTTGGGTTTTGGGGTTAGAATTACATAGGTGTGCTTGTAATTCTTGGAACCTTTCTGTTTAGTGGAATCCTCCTAAGTGTATTACTTAGGAGAAGACTGGATGTAGATTCGCCTTGAATCGAACCAGTATAAATTGTGTGTTTTGATTCCTCTTCTCTCTCTTAATTCTTCTTGATTGATTTAAACAGTCCATTAACCCAGAACTGTGTAATTGATTAATTGAGCTTTAAAACTAAAGATCTTTCCAAGATTCATCTCAAATTAGTAAAAACACATTAATCAATTCAGATCCCTTTGTGGTTAGGAGTATTAGACAGATCTGTTTTTTAACAACAACTTCTAAATGATTAACTTTCCTTACATGCCTTAAAGTAGATTCCTAATACTATTATTCCTTTACACAACTTCAAAGCTTAAAATAGTCCATCTACACAAAGTAGAGTTCCATCAACAATTTGATCATGATTTTATTATCTGTAACAAATAGAGATATTTCTATAATCTAGAAAAGTCATACATAAGAGAAAAAAATATTGCTTCAGATAAAAATAAGAGTAAAAAATCAACTTACTCAAAGAATAATTTGTTCGGTCCAAAATGTTCTTTATCTCATTAATTTCGCCTTTGTGCAATTTGATTTTGAAAATGATGAGAGATTGATGGTGAAAATTGAAATAAAAAGAAGTTGTGAGAAAAAGAAGTACGAGAAAGAGAGAAACCAAATAAAAAAGAACAAAAAATACCATAAGAGGGAAAAAACATAATTTTCAAATTCTAAAAAAAATTAACCAAATTAATATAAACTTTAAAATAATATATACAATATTTTTAAAATATATACAAATTTAAAAAAAATTGGGGGAGTTGTAGCTCCACTGAGTCCTTTAAAAGGATCACCCCTGATTACCAAAAACAACACAACTCAAATGTCAACCCATTTTAAGTTATGTCATTGTCAATCTTTGCTACTAAATATCTTTCTATGCCAAAACATTGTAAACCACATTAATTTTTGCCTATATACATTAGTTAAATCATCAAATCTGAAAATTTGTCCTTCGTTGCCAAGGCATAAAATAAACATCAGACCCAAAATATTAAAACCCACATCTCCATTTTGTAATACAAGAATCACATGCTAATTTCTAAAAAAATATATTTATATAATTATACATTTTGGATCCTTTATTTTCACAATTTTGTCTTAAATTAATGGAAGATGTTACTTAATGAATAATACTCAAAGTTCCAAAAAAAAAAAACATTCTTTTCTAAATACGTATATTCATCAGTTCCCTTTTTGATTAATTTGTACCTTAAAAATCACTTAGAACAAACAAAATAATTTTTCTTTTATTTCTGGTATAAAAAAAATTTATTAGCATACATATGAACATTAGCCTAAGAGTCTATAAATGAGTAGTTTGAATTAAAAACATAATTTAACTCAGATCTAATGATATGAGACCTTGTAGATAGGAAAACAACCACAACACCCATAATAAAAATAATATTAACTTCAAGTTTGGAATTAAATTGATAATTTTAAACAAATCTTGTGAGAAAAACAATGTAAACCACATAAAAGAGAATAAACCAATTTGAGTGATTCTTCATTTGATATTATTAGTAGAAAAAAATTCACATGTAAACTTCTTATACTAAACTGAAAATGACTTAAACATATCTATAATATATATATATATATATATATATATATATATATATATAGTGGCGGATGTTGGCCAAAATTTTTGGGGAGTCAAAATAATATACTCAATTTATATATTTAAGATTTTTGTTACTAATTCAGGAAAAAGTAATACATAATTTAATATAGCTATAATTATAATAACAGAAAATACATATATCTAAATAATATTGTCATTTGTTTTTTCATATTCTTGAACTTATCAAATAATTGAATCATAACTACATTTTTTAGCTATATTTTTTTTAATGTAAATAACCATATTATCTGTAAAATATTGATTTTTCATTTTACTAATATGCACATATCAATTCAAAAGTCATCACAAGTTTTTGTTCTCATCTTCGCTTCTTTTTTATCAATTTTAAAAAATAAATTTATTCTTTAATTTTTTTTATCAATATACTTGTCTATAAAACAAGTTTAAGACTAAAAAAACAATTTATTATAATTTAATCAAAAATTTAGAGACATAATTACTAAAAATAACTATGATAATCAAGTTACACTTGAAACATCCTCTATAAAAAATCACATAATACATTATTTGCTCTTCTCTTTTCATAAAAAATGAATATACAAAAGGGTAATGAGATAAAAAAAATAGGGCTAAATATTAAACAAGTATTGCACTACCAAGTGAGACAAGAGAAAATTTTTTTTCCTTTAAGAATAAGAGAATATATGAAAAAGATGAGGACAAAAATGATGAGTTTCTGTTTAACTTTTTTTTTAGTAACGAAAGAAATCAGGTAAGAGTAAGAAATGAGTATAACACGTGAAAAAACACAAAAAAAAAATGAAAAAAAAATAAAAATTATCTTAACAATTTTTTTATATTTAATTTTATATTGTACTATTTATTAAAAATAAATGATGTACTTTATAAAAAAATAAAAAATACCTAATTTGTTTTTTTTTTAATTTTCAGTATATTACTATCTAATTTAAAATGATACACATAATTTAAAACATTTAAAAATATATAATTTAAAAAATTTTAAATACATAAAACTTAAAAAAAAATAAAAAAAGGTTGGGGGAGCCGTGGCCCCGCGCGCTCCTACATGGCTCCGTCAAAAAAAAAAAAAAATATATATATATATATATATATATACATATATATATATATATATATATATATATATATATATATATATATATATATATATATATATATAGACTAGTATTTTTACCCGTGCAACGCACGGGATATCGAATTTTAAAATTAAAAATTATAGTATATTTATTTTCTTCTATATTTATTAAAATTATAGTATATTTCAAAAGTTGGTAAAATTATTAAAGTATAATTAAATTTAATATAAATTTTATTTTATAAAATTCAATAATAATATTTTAATCGATTTTATGATAAAAATGTGTTTAAATTATTTATATATTTTTAATATTTTAAATAATATATTAAGATTTAGTTAATTAAAATTAAGAAATCAAATTTAATTTTAAATGAAATATTGAGTAAAAAATGTAGAAAAATATAATAGTTAATTCTCTAATAATAAAAAGGATGGACGATATAAAAATTATTGAGTAGACTTAATAAAGATACAAACGTTAAACGATATAAAAAATGTGAAGAGTAAACGATATAAAGCTACAAATGATAGATCATGGTGCATATAAATGTAATGTTTAATTAGTCAGATAGTACTCACTCTCTACGAATGTGTCAGTTTGGTACTCGCTTTTAAAAATGTGTCAATTGAGTCTCAACTTTTGAAAAAATGTCTCAATTAGGTTCCTTTCACTCTTGTAAATATCGATACCATTAATGACGTTAATACTTCTTTTCTCAAAGGGACCTAATTGACACCTTTTTAAAAGCGAGTATCAAATTGACATATTCGAACAAAAGTGATGAGTATTATCCGACTAATTACACTTAAATATAAATAATAGATTCTTTAAAGATACAAATGTTAGACTGTAAACAAAATATAAATAGTAAACAACCAAAACTTACAAAATGTAGATTATGTAGACAAATATAAATAGTACACTATGCAAAAATACAAAGGTTAGACTCTGGTAGACTCCTCTATTGAAGTCCTTTTTTCACAATTTTTTTGAATTTTGAATTTCAAATTTTAACTTTGCTCCCATATTTTATAGCTTTTAAAATTTAAAATTTAAATTCAAACTTTATTACTATATATTTTGAATTTCAAATTTGACAATATATATATATATATATATATCCTAATTTAGAAAAAAAAATATTGAAATCGAGATCATTAGTGATTTTTATATCTTTAAAAATTTTAAGAATGTATAATTTTAACTTGTAATGATATATACCAATGTCTATGTTATAAAAAATATTTTTTAAATTATTATTTAAGTTTGTGTAAAACGTAAAAAATATGTGAAAATTATTTAAAAATATTTAAAAATTCATATTTAAATTTTACAATTATTTATTTATTATTTTACACCATATTTTAATTATTTTTTTACTATTGTTATTATTATATTAGGACTAATATATTAATATATTATTAAGAATCACGAAGCTTTTGTTCCTAAATATTATATTACTTGTTTATTTTCTATATCATATTTTTAACTTTTATTATTTTTAATTGTGAATATTAATGTATTTCCATTAAAGTTTTTCAATTTATCATTTTTTAGATTTTGATAATATATTAAATACAAATCTTTCTTATAAGTTAAAAATATTTGAAAGTTGTTTAGAGACACTATAAGAATCTATTAAAAAACCTACACTATTTCACAAATTTTTTTTTGAATGTCAAAATTCAAATTTTATTGATATATTTTTGGTTTAATTAGTCAAAGAGTACCCACTTTCATTCGAAAGCTTCAGTTTGATGATCGCTTTTAGAGAAAATGTTACTGTATATATTTCGAATTCCAATTTTTACAATATATGAATCTTAATCTTGCAATAATATTGAAATTGAAATAGTTAATTATTTTCATATCTTTAAAAGTTTACAAAATTTATAATTTATATTTTTTACCTTATATTTTAATTATATTAATATTATTATATTTTATATTTACATTATTACATATTATTATATTTTATAATATATTATTATATCATTATGGATCATCAAATTTTTTGAATATTTGAATTTATATATTTTTATCAAAAATATTAAAGTATTTATTACAAAAATTAACTTTTTGTATATATTTTTCATTTTAAATGTTAAATATAAATTTTGTTATCACATCCTTTTTCTTTTACTGTCTGTTACGTTTTCAAATTTGAATCCAAAATTTATTAATATTATTATATGTATTATGATTAATTTTGCACAACTTAAAACCAAAGAACGATTTTATTTTCAATGAATTAATTTTGAATTTTATTCTAAAAACACATGGAAGGAATATATTACCTAATATTATCTACTGCTTGATGTTTAAAAAAATCAACTATAAGAAAAGTTCGGTTTTGAAGGATATTAAATGAAAAAAAAATAATTCCCAATGTAAATTCAATGTAATTTAATATTATATAAAATGTATAATGATAATATTACATTAATTCTACATAAATATAAATTTATTCTTAAATTAATATTTAAATTTAATCATAAATTGATATAAAGTTAAGAATACAACCATAATCAGTAATATTAGATCAATCAATTTTCAAACACATCAATAGAAGAAGATTTTAGTTTTCAATGCAATATTTTAAAACCATAATTGATATAAAGTTAAGAATACAACCGGTAATAAGTAATATTAGATCAATCGGTTTTCAAGCACATTATTAGAAGAAGATTTTGCATTTTGTATTAATCATTAACGATAAATAAAAAAGAAGATAACATCTCCAAAAAAACAACATGATGATATAAAAATTTTATATTTTTTATATACTTAAAATTGATAAATAATATTTTTTGTGAATGTCTTAAGCTTTAATTATATGTTTGATTGATACTTCATGATTCATTGAGTCCCACAAATCATGATTGTTGTTGTTCATAATAAATAGTGTCATAATTCAAAATGTAAAATTCGTGGAAGACGAAATGTTTTCCATTTATTCTTTACATTTATATTGGAAGACGTAAGTGTTGATTCATAAAGTTTATTCAATAAGCTACATTAAAATTTAAGAAGATTTTTGAAACCTGTATAAAGCTTTCTTCAAAAGGTAGATAGATTTTTAAAATATTTTCCATTTAAAATTTTAGTACAATAAATTCATATATAACATTGCAATGAGAAACACAAAAAGTTGTTGGTTTCTAATATTTAATGTTATTTAATGACAAAGACATTCATCTTTGAGAAGTTGTAAAAATATATATTGGAAGTAGGGTTGGAAGAATCTAAAAAGTTCTTTGAGAGGTTGAAAAAATATACATTGGAAGTAGTGTTGGAAAAAACTGGAAAATTGTTTTAATTCTTCTTAATATCTTTATATTTTTGGAAGATGAAAAGTAGATTTTGAAAAATATAAATATATTTTTCAGTAAGCTAGGTAAAAAAAACATTCTTAAAGTTAAATATATTTAAGGTAACTAATTTTATTTGCATTTGGTAATATTGTCATTAATTATCATTAATTATTAAGAAACTATTAACTGATTGGATTTTAAGAAAAGTGTAATATGTAATGACTATTTTTAGAATAAATTAATAAAATACATAATTTTTTTTAGAAGATGAGAAAATGTTAATACTTATATAAAAATATTTGTTAGCTATAAATCTTTCTTCTTCTTTAAACTTTTTAAAAGTCTATGTTATCATTAATGAGACAAATTCATGGAGTCAGAAATTTATTTTAATTTTGTTTGTTCAAAAATTTAAAAACTTGGATTATGCCTTTATAATTTGTATTTATTATAAGGTATAATTAGTCGGATAGTACCAGTTTGGTGCTGAAGTTTCTAATTGGTACCCGGTTTTAAAAAAGTCTCAATTACGTACCCAAATTAGTTTAAGTGCACCAATTTAGTCCATTTCAGTTGACGCCGTTAGAAAGGTTAATGTTGACTGATACTGGTTGGTCTCTGAATTTAATTTGAAACAAGTGGTGATTAAAATTTAATGACGTGGAAATCTGGGGAAGAATATTAAATATGTCTTGTAATGAAAAAATAAAAAAAGAAAAGAACGAAAATATAAAAAAAAAGGGTGAGAAGTTAAAAAGAAGTCGCAGAAGCATGTGATGAAGACGTGAAATTGGGGAAAGGTGAGGCAGGGGAGACGAAGTGGTGGACGATTCTTCGCGAAGTGCTGGAGAAATTGAAGGCGCATTTCGAACACTGAAGTGGAGATTTGAGAGCTACTTGTCGGCCATTGTTAATGAAAGGTTGGTATTGTGTTTTTTTTTTCTGATTTTGTGATTAGGGTTCTGATGTTAGGGTTGTTTTTTGTGAAATTTTGTTGATTTATGTGTTTAGGCGCAGCCTGGAAGGCTTCCACATCCACCCCTGAATTCATTGTTTCATCTTGTGAACATTTAAACATAGTGGTCCGATAAGCAAAGCCCCAAATCGGTAAGACTAAGACCACAGTTTTTCTCCTTCAAAGAAGATAAGGAAAGAAGAATAGAGTAAACCTCATCATCTTCTAGCAGCTTCATGATAGACGGGTCCATGGCGATTTCACTGCGCGTGTAATCTCTATTGCTCTACTTAACCTAAACAAACTCAGAAATTCACACCATATCTTAGCTCATAAGAGGAAGCAAACAAACTGAAATGGCATCATGCCACCATGGGTGTGAGTATGAGACCTAGGCCTAGCATCCTAATCTGCAATTCTATAGCAGCAATAGATACAACAGAAGTACTAATGCAAAAGGGTATATTGATGAAGAAGAAACTGGATTAGGGCAGAAGATATCGGAGGAAGAAGACAATGAAAATGGGGGCAAATCTCCTTTAAATGTAAATACCACGTGGAACACTGTACAATTATAAATTCAACCAGTCATGTCATTATTTGACACGTATCCCTTCTGCACTGCTACCTCACCACTTTCTAAACGCCGTTTTGGAACATTTAACGGTTTGGACTAAATTGGTGCACTTAAACTAATTTGGGTACGTAATTGAGACTTTTTTAAAATCAGGTACCAATTAGAAACTTCAGCACCAAACTGGGTACTATGCGACTAATTATACCTTATTATAAAAATAAAATGTAGTTTATGTTTTGCATTTACTTCACTATAAAAATTCTGAAATAGTAAATATTATCTTATTAAATAAGATTTAATATTATATTTTAAAATATTCACTCTCGATGCTACAAAACATTTCAGTCGTGTAATATCAGGAAATTTCACACAAAATCCTCATTAATTTATTATATTACAATTTTTAATTAGATTTATTTTATAAAAATTAACTACCTTCTCGAAGAAACTTTGTAAAAGTTTCTAAAGTTGTTATTTTGTAATATTTACTTCAAAATATTAATTATGAAGACCACTAATTATGTGTATTTTTTGGGACAACGCACATTAGAACTCAAAACAGTATTGTTAGTTTTGCAATTGTATATAATTATATATTAGATTAGATATTATTAGAGATTTTGGTCATTCAAAATGACTTTTACTCTATGGGAAGGTGAGAAAATTTTTTGGAGCCAGTATAAAACTTTTTCAAGAAGGTATGTAGATCTTTTCAAACATTTCCCATTTAAAATTATAATACAATAAATTCAAATATAACATTGTATTAAGACACTAAAATTGGTTTTTTCATAATTAATGCTAATTAATTATAAAGATGTGTTGGAAGAACCAAAATTTTATCTTGAAAGTAGTGTTGAAAAAAATTGAAAAGTTATTTTTATTCTCCTCAACATCTTTTAATTTTTTGAAGATGAATTTTTTTTTTTGAAAATTATAAAAAACATATCCAGTAAGCCAAGTAAAAAAAAACAAAAGTCTTAAATTTTAATTTATTAAATAAATGTATTTAAAGTAAATAATTTTATTTGCATTTATTATTATTATTTCAAATTTTAAATCCAAACATTATTATTTAATATGTTAATAGAGATTTCTCACTGAATTAAAAAGCAGAGAACATCTTCGTTTCTAATAAACTAATTTTGAAATTTAGTTTCAAAAAACATTTTATAATGCATTATAACATATATTTGAATATGTATTTGTGAAGGTCGTATATATTTGAATATTTCAATTCAATATACATATGCACACTTATTTAATGTAGAATAAATTTATTAATAAATGTGTACAATCAGGTTTTTTACTTTTATTATTTAGTTATTGACAAATTTATAAAGTCTAAAATAAATGTATTTCTTATATATTATATATAATAAATATTTATTTATTTTGTTATTTATTCTTCGTTATTTCTCTTTTTATCTTTGTTCTTTATTATAATTTAATTGTTGTTTACTATTCACTATTTATTCATTTATTTATAATATTTACATTTAATAATGGTTAAACTTAAAACTCAAAAGAATATTATTAGCTTTGCAATTGTATATAATGTTATGTATTACATATTAGATTAGATATCATTAGATATTTGATAATTCAAAATGATTTTTACTTAATGGAAGGTGAGAAGATTTTTGAAATCACTATAAAACTTTTTCAAGAAAGTAGGTAGATTTTTTAAAGTATTTTTCATTTAAAATTATAATACAATAAATTCAAATATAACATTGAATTGAGACACACAAAACCTCATTGGTTTCTTCATAATTAATGCTAGTTAATGGCAAAAAGACATTGGAAGAGACCAAAGTTTACATTGGAGATAGTGTTGGAAGAAACTGAAAAGTTATTTTTATTTTTTTCCACATCTTTTAATTTTGGAAGATGAAAAGTAAGATTTGAAACTGAAAAGTAGTGTTGGAAGAAACTGAAAAGTTATTTTTATTTTTCTCAACATCTTTTAATTTTTGGATAATGAAAAGTATATAAACTTCTTCGGTAAGCTAGGTAAAATAAAAATAAAAATCTTAATTTTTAATTAGGTAAATAAATAACTTTAAAGTAAGTAATTTTATTTTCATTTATTATTATTATTATTATTAATTAATTAATAAGAAATTATTAATTGATCATATTCAAAAAAATATGTCATATTTAATGATTATACTTAAAACAAAAATTATAAAATACCTAATTTTGTCTAAAGAAAGGAAAAACTATTATTATTTATATAAAAATATTTGATAATTACAAACTGAGTCATTATCTATTTCTTTTAATTTTAAATTATAAATCTTTTTTTTAGTATGAAATTTTTAGAATGTATGTTATGGATTTAACCTATTAAACTTTAAGAAATATTTGTTGGAGCATGAGTTTTATTTTTAAGTTTGTTTGTTGTAATCTTAGAAAATTTGGATTTTACCTTTATGATTTGCATTTATTTTAAAAATGAATTGTAGTTTATAATTTTCATTTACTTCACTATTATAATTCTCAAATAGTAAATATTATCTTATAAAATAACATTAAAAATATATTTGAAATTAGTCACTCTCAAGGCTACAGAACGTTTTAGTAAATATTGTGTAATATTTGTAAATTCCACACCAAATCTTAATAAATTTGTTTTATTACAATTTGTAATTTAATTTATTCTAAAAAATTAGTTACCTTCTCCAAGAAACTTTGGATTTTTTAAAAAAATTGATTATCTTCTCGAAGAAACTTTGTACAGTTTTTTAAAGTGTCATGGTATGATACTTACTGCTTCAAAACATTAATTATGCAGACCACCAATTATATTTTTTTTTTTTTGGACATGGCACTCCCTCACTAATTAAATGAATGTTGTATCTTCCCATGCAGACCTTCTCCAACATGCCATTTCCAACCTCTATCAAACATAAATGTTCTACCCAAAGATTAAATTTTCTGCATTGGTTTGTGTGCTCTTTTATTCTTAGGAATTGCATAAATGTCTCGAACACAGCTTTGCATCTTCAACAAACATCTTTTGGCTCCCTCATTCTTCTCAAACACTCCCCATATTCATCCTTCCAAAAAACATTTTAGGTCTGTTATGTGAAGAATAAAATTTGGAAGAAAAAGACAAAACAATAGAATGAAGTTTTAAAATTGAAAAATTGTTACTGACTATTATCAATATATTAAAGTCATTTAATATTATATATAAAATAATTTCATAAGATAAAATAATTAAATATAAAAAATATATGTTGATAATGTTAAAAAATGCAGCTTTGAAGTATGTTACTGCACTTTGTTAATTAAAGTAAAAAAAATGAATGAAGTTTTAAAACCGAAAGATTGTTAGTCAACTCTCTTAATAACAAAATATAAGATTTTTGAAAGATAACTATTGATTAAACAGGTTAAAAAAATCTAAATCATCTCGCAGATAACTATTGATTCAACAGGTTTCACCTTTCTTAGGTTGCTCAACGAGTTCATTGAACTATTTTGCCCAAAATCTTGATGGATGTCCTTGCCTCAATTAGTTAATGAATTTGACAGAGAAAAACTTGATCCAACTGTTAAATACTACAAAGAAAATGAGTTAGATATTACATAGGGTAGAAGAAGAAAAAATCGGACAGAAGAAGAAAAGCATTGACCTTTTTTGGTGTTCTTCAATTAGTTAATGAATGACAAAGAAAAAGATGGGTCCAACATAAGAATAATACAAAGAAAGATATTTAGATACGTAGAAGAGCAAACATTTGGACAGAAGAAGAAAAACTTGGACATTTTTCGCATTCTTCAATAATTTCATAAATCTCACAAAAAAACCTTGATCTAATAGACAAATAGTACAAAGAAAAATAGTTACCTATGATAGAAGAACAAAGAATCGAAGAGAAGAACAAAAGTTTTTACCTTTTGGGTGTTTTCCATGTGTTATAAGAATCTGATTGGAAAACATTCATCAAAAATAGAAATGCTACAAAGAAAGGTAGTGAAATATGGTAGAAGAACTAAAAATACGAGAGAAGACGAAAAATTATTACCTTTTTTGTGTTATTTTTCAAAGTGTTCATGAATCTCACAAGAAAACATCAATCCAACAGAGAAATACTACAAAGAAAAGTGGTTACATATGGTAGAAGAGCAAAAAAATCACAAAGAAGAAGAAAAGTTGTTACCTTTTTTGTGTTCTTCAATGTGTTCATGAATCTCACAAGAAAACATTCATCCAGCAGAGAAGAAATACAAAGAAAAGTGTTTAAATATGGTAGAAGAACAAAAATCGCAAAGAAACCAAAAAGTTGTTACCTTTTTGGTGTTCTTCACAGTGTTCATGAATTTGAGAGCAAAACATTCATCCATCAGCGTAGTTAAATTTGGTAGAACAACGAAAAAGCACAGAAAAATTGTTACATTTTGTGTTCTTTGTCGTGCTCATGAATCTGAGAGCAAAACTTCCTCGAACGAAAAAATGCAACAAGGAAAAGTAGATCTGATAGCAAAACATTCATCCAACACAGAAATACAACAAAAATAAGTAGATATGATAGCAAAACATTCATCCAAATATGGTAGAAAAACGAAAAAACGCAAAAAAGTTGCTACCTTTTTTTGTGTTCTTCACTGTGCTTATGAATCTAACTGCAAAACATCCACCGAAAAGAGAAATACAACAAAGAAAAGTAGATCTAGGGAGCAAAACATCCATCCAACACAAAAAATACAACAAAAATAAGTAGATCTGAGAGCAAAACTTTCATTCATCTAACAAAGAAATACAAAAAAAAAAAAGTAGATCTGTCAGCAAAAAAATCATCCAACCAAGAAATACAACAAAAAAACTTAGTTAAATATGTTAGAACAACGAAAAAATGCAGAAAAATTGTTACCTTTTTTGTGTTACTCACTGTGCTCATGAATTTGAGAAGAATTGGTGTAAGGTAGATGGAGGACGAACACCGGTGGAGTAAAAGAGAAGAATAAAAGTTGAGAGGCTGAGAGGAAGAGAGGAAGCTGAAGAGGTTTGAATGTGTGTGAGTAAGAAAGAGAGAGAAAAAGCTGAGGTGGTTTGAAAGAGGATGAGAAAGAGGTATTGTATGTGGAACACGGAGAGTAAAAAAAAAAATAGTGTGAGAGTGATTTGTTTTTGAATTAATTTTTAATCTTCAAAATTTTGAGAGATCGACATGTAACCATATTTTTCTCTTGTAGAAAGTAAAATTTGAATATAAGTGGTTCAGAAATATTAAAATATTGAAGAAGTTCTCATTTGTTAGTTTAGAATTGTATATAATATTATATATATATATATATATATATATATATATATATATATATATATATATATATATATAAAATTTTATCTTTAACTTTTGCATAACAATGAATAAACTAAAATAAAAAAATTTTTCTCTTTAAGAATGTTAGAAATGATTATTCTTAAATTAAACATTATTTTGTAAACTAAAAGTTGTTAATATTTAAAATAATCTTTATTATTAATAAAAAATTATAACATAACTTATTTCTGAATTAAAATTAAAATTTATAGTTATTTAATATTATTAGATTCTAAATTAATCTTTATTTAATTTTTTTTCAAAATTGATAGTTTTTAGTGAATTTCCTGTAATGGTTTATATTGAAAAAAATCATAAATATTTTAAGTTATTTTTTATTACTCTAGGAATTTTATTTTAAACTGTTTGCATTAATCGAGCTTTTATCGGATTTTTACCGATTTTTGAACAATTCTTTAGTTCTTTGAATAGATTGTAAATATATTAATTTTATGGTTTATTTGAACTTATTTACCGACTATTTTATCGTATTTGAATTTTATTTTAGACAATAATATTATAAATTTTATTTTTTTACTTTTATCTTTTTAATTTTTAATATAATTTATGTTAATCATTGATTAATACATTTTTACTTTTTTTATTGAAAGAATCAACTATTAACGCTGAGTCACGTAAAAAAAAAAAGAATCGTAACATAATTTTTCTTCTATTTTAAAACAGAAATTGATTGCACTAAATGCATTTGCGCAAGCATTTATTAGAAGGAACAGAAAACAGTACATAAGTTGGCGAGTAAAGTAAAATGCTGAAAACGATACTTTTCTTTTGTAATAGTGTTACTACATTATTTGGTGACAAGAGTTGAACCCTTTCAGAGTGAGAGGAGTGAAGATATTTTTTGTTTTGTATGGTTTCCCCATTTCCTTGTTCGGTTTTGTTGAGGTAAACTACAAAGCTAAGTTTAGCAACACTCAGTTTTCTTCTCAGTTTTTCCTCTCTTCTTCACTTTCAGTTTATTGCTTACAATTCTGTATCATATGTTTTGTTCCTTTCTTTATACCTTATATCCTCCTCTTTCTTATTTAAGATTTTAAATACTTGCAGTGCTGAAGACTAAGAACAGCTTTCCTCATTCTCAGTTTCAAGGTATGAGATCCTTAATACCTTTCCCACTTGCTTCCACTGTTCTGATGGATATGTTGCTGAAACGAATACACCAAAGAAAAATTACTACTTTTTCAATTTATTGAATTGAAAAAGGGGAATAGTTAAAATGATTTATTGAATTTTATTAATTATCATGACATATTAAAAAAATATAAGTAATATTCTTCGCCACAAGTTGAGTAATGTCTAGTCTGTTTGATAATGATATCTTGTATGACTTCGAATGTTATAGGAGCATTTTTTTCACAAAATTATACTCTATACATTAAATTTAAAATAATTCCTTTATGTCACAAAGGCCAATATTAATCTTCAAATGAAAAGAAATTTAGTGAATAAAAACGAATTGCTATTGATAAAGCTATATAATAATTAAAGAAATAAAAAATAATTATTGGTATGATGAATATATTTTGCGAGTTTTTGGCTCCCAAGTTGAACTAATGCTGTTTGGTTTAGTGCTGCATCTATACCTACTATCTTTTTGAACAAATCAAATCCAAAAAGCTGGTGGGTATACAATATAATATTTTGCTATGGATGCTTTTCATTACTAATAATCTTCACAGCCTGTTGTGAAAAAGTTTTGGAATTTAAGGAAATAAAAGCTTTTTGGTTGATTTCCCTCTTCTCATTCATGGTTTAAGCATCCATTAGTTGTGCAAGAGTTTGTCAATTAAAAAATTACGAAGTTATATTACAAACTTTTACAACTTTTTAAATTTGAATACTGAAAAGAACTTTTTCAAAAATTTTAGAACTTAAAATTGAAAAGCATATTGTGATTCAGTTGTGGTTTAGAATTATTTTGAAAAAACCAAACTACGTATGTTTTTCTCTTGGCAGCTTCCTTAATTCAAAGGACATAGAAAACGTTTTCACCATCCTTGCTCATTCCTTAAAACGCAAAAGTGATTCCTATAAATATCGCCTAAGTGCCACAATCGACCAACAATTGCTTTACTAAAACTGTACATTTTGTTTTTGTTTTTAATTGGTTAATATTGTTTAGTTTTATATTTCAGTTATGGCTTCCAACGAAGAGGGAAAAATCTCTTTGAAATATTGGGTTGACGATAAAAAAGAACGTGTAATTGTGGCGGAAGCAAGTGGGGAGTTGGTAGATGTTCTCTTCAGTTTCCTTACCCTTCCATTGGGAACTATTATTCGGCTTTGGGACACCTCTGAACAACAACAAAGGCGTGAGAACACTTCTGAACAACAAGAAGGACCTGGTTGCATCAACAATCTGTGCCCGAGTTTTAAGGATATTTTGGGACTTCGGAACAACTCTCAACAACAAGTAGGACGTGAGAACATCTCTGAACAACTAGTAGGGCGTGGGAACACCTCTGAGGAACAAGAAGGGCGCGATAACAACTCTGAGCAACAACAAAGGCCTGACAACAGCTCTGAACAACAAGAAGGGCTTGAGAACAGCTCTCAACAACAACAAGGACATGAGAACACCTCTGAACAGCAACAAAGGCGTGAGAACACCTCTCAACAACAACAAGTAGAGCATGAGAACAACTCTGAACAACAACAAAGGCGTGAGAACACCTCTGAACAACAAATAGGGCATGAGAACAACTCCGAACAACAAGAAGGACCTGGTTGCATCAACAAGCTGTGCCACAATTTTAAGGATATTTTGGGGCTTCGGTCTAAACAACAAGTAGGGCTTGGTTGCATCAAGGAGCTTTACCAGAGTGTTAATAAGTTGGACTCTGATGTTTTCAGGAACAACAACTGCCAGGAAATGTTGCATTCTCCGCGCAACCCCTTAGAGAGCTCTTGCCAGAGACTAAAAGTGAAAGTGGATGATACAAAACCCACAAAGTATTTCATGTGTCATAACTGTTTAAAAGAAGGAAGTAAATTGTTGGTGAGTTCTTTATCTGATGTAAAGTGCGACTGCGGGTCATTGATGAGAAAAGAAATAGAAATGCTGGAAGAGCATGGTGGTGACGATGGTGTTTTTGTCAAAGGAAAGGCCATGTTTTTGATCTATGATGACTTGACAGTGCGCCGAAGCTCTCCAAGTGAATCCATTAAATCACCCATCAAACTTGGACACAAAAAACTCGAAAACCAGATAGAAGAGGAGCTTGACAGGAAAAAGGTAATATTTCTTAGGTAGAAAAGACTATTCCTCCAATATTCGACAGTTTCAAGTTTATGCCAATACATAAAATTATTTAGTTGACTAAAATATCATTTTCTGGTTAAAATTTGAGAGACATTTTTGTGACTTACACTATATATGAAGTTATATATGAAGTTGTTAACCTTTCTCCAGTTATTCAATATATTGTAAAATTGTAGTTGAGCAGGACTTTTCCGTAGTTGTCGTACTTTGATATATAATGTAAGCTCATATGAACTTTCCTTGTTTAATTATAACTTTACTGCCTTAAATCGTGCTTTGTTTTTTCACTTATCTTCTTTCAGATACTAAACATACTGAAGCAAGCATTAACCTCCAAAACCCCGCTTAGTGATGTATTATTAGGAAAGGAGTCCAAGCGATCGGTCTCATTCTCACGAGTTATTGGCTCCAGTGGTTCCAAAGATTATTTAGAAATCAAGGTAATGGTGAGCAAAGCAAAGAACAAGATTCTATTTGTTGAAGCAGATGGAGATTTTGTCGATTTTCTAGCCAGCTTCCTCACAACACCTCTTGGATCTATTATGAACCTTAAGAGTAACAATTTTTCCTTTTGCCTCATACCACTTCTTGCATCTATTCTGAAGATTAAGAATGGCAAATTGCCGTTGGGTTGCATTCGTAACTTATACAAAAGTGTGAAGAATCTGGATCCATCGTGGTTCATAAAGTCATCAAACAGATCCTTACTGAATCCAAAGGTGGCTCCTCATTTTGGTTGTGAGAGAAATCCACTATTGAATGCAAATCAAGATGACACTGCCAAATATTGGTGTGGCCTTAGAGAAATGAAAAATGAGAAGGGTCGTATCATCTCTAAAAAGAGAATGATTTCAAAGAAACGCGATATGCTACAACAACCAAAAGATATCAAACTTTTGGACCCAAGATCTTCAGATAGAGCAAGAAAAGATGGTGTGGGATTTATGAAGAGGCCGTGTCTATTTGTTGTGAATGATGATCTGACAGTGTTACCAATGACAACTACTTCAAGTATTTCATGTTCATTTATGGATGACACCCCGTTTACTAAATTGGAGGAACATTTGGTGAAAATAAAGAAGTCAGAGGTAATGTTCACAATCATGTTCTTTCGATATTGGCTTAAGAAAATCTGATTCATGTCAATGGTTTTATTTAAGATTTGTCTAATTATTTGTCGATTTTGGTCAGGCAATAAACCTCTTGAGGGCTTCTTTAACATCCGACAAAGGTGCTTTTACTGGGAGCCTATCCTCCTTATTGTGGACTTGGAGATTCCAAAGACTCATTCCAGGTTGGAGTTTATTTAGAAGGAAGAGAATAAAATGGGAAGAAAAAAGAAAAAGACAAAAACGTGAGAAAGATATCGACTTAAATGATAAGAAAGAGAAAAAGAAACAAGAAAAAAGTGTTGTAGAATCTAAAAGGGAGAAGGAAGAGAACAATAATAATTCAGTGCAGAATACAAAGGAAGAAGTCAAACCCAAAAGTGTGGGTGATAAGTGATAAAGGGTGGAGTGGAGCAATGCTGCGTTATATTTTGGTGTATGAAATAATTGTGTTTAAGTGGATTTGATGATCATTTAACGTTTTTTTTTCTTGTTTTATGCATGTTCTTATAATTCTTCAAGTATAACTACAAATCTATGAGGTAACATACTCTGCCAAGTTTCAAAGGCATAGAAACTGTGTTGGGAGATGCCTATGTAATAAAGCTGGTACATGATTGATAATCATAAGCTTATTGCGTGGCTTGGTATTTGTTGGTTATTTTGGAGGTGGATTAAGACTATCTACCACAGTACAACATAATTTGGTTAAAAGCTGGTAAAGATAATTGTAATTAACATTCAAATTATCTCTTTTATCCATTAATTTTTTACATTCAACTATCTAACCTTTATTATAATAATATTTGGTTAAATTATTCTTTTTGTCTCTATTTATCATGAAGTATCAAATTAGTTTTCAAGTTTTTTTTATATTAATTTGATTCTAGTATTTTTTTTTTAAATATTCAATTTGATTATTGTCGTTAATTTTGATCAAATAGTGTTAAAAGTCAACATCATATCTTAATTTATGATTTTTTTTTTAAATTTTTTTCTTTAAATTTTATTTTGAATTCTTTTATACATGTATTTTTTATCGTTGTACCCTGAATAAATCAAATTATATCATTTTTTTAAGTGTAGCTAAATTAAAATTAAAAAAGCAGCACTTGAATTTTTTAAACAAAAACAGAGAAAAAAAAGTAATTAATCCTTTATTTTAAGATTTATTAAGGTGACTTATTAAATTGTATGTCTTGTCGCTTTTAAGGCATTTACTATCCTCACCATTTACTTCTCGTGATTAAGATGTGAAATATACACGAAATTCACACATAAATAAAAACAATAAATTAACTATTTCAAAAGTCAGTAAGATTTTTAAGTCAGTGTTTTAGAAATATCAAAGACTTACTAATTTTATCAAGAATTAATTCTTTTAAAAAAACTCGGTGTTGTTAATCACCGCAAATTACCTGGCAGTTGTTCTCAAATTACGCAAAACACCAAAATCATGCCAAAAGTGGTTTGTATCACCTGGCAGTTGTTCATCACCGCCAGGCAATTCAACCAAAACTCAGAAAATCTGGGTTGTAGCCATGTGTCGCCTGGCAGTCGGGGATGTGCCGCCAGGCGGTTTCTATTCACGGACCCAAAAATAAGCACAAACTGATGCGTCGCCTGGCGGTGGTTCATCACCCGCCAGGCGGTTTCTGGAAAAATTCTAGAAACTCGAATTTCAATGTAAGCAAAGGGAGATCATACACGTACATGATATAATACATACATATATGCGTAAAAATATAAATAGACGTGGTTCAGCTCCCCTAACCTGGTTTCCTTAGCTTATTTTGGAATTGTTGTGAGTTCCCCCTTGATCACCAATAATCCTCCTTTGATTCTATCTCTATGTAGCTCATTTCCTCACTCAATCCTCAACAAACTCTCAACTTTCGTTCTCCTCTCCCTATACAACAATAACAAATGCAGAAACCTCTTCTCTCACCTAAATTTTCCCTTATAATAGTGCCTTAACAATGGATTAATGTGCTAAAACGAAAATGGCATTTAAAAGTGGTATAAGTGTTATTCAATGGTTCATAACACATATATTTTTCAGCCACCCTTGGTTGCTCCTTGGCCAGTTAGGGTTTCCATGCCCTTTCACCTTCATGCCAAAGTAAATTTTGACAAAAAGAGAGTTTAGTTTGGGGTTCACTAAGGTTCAAACCCACATCAAACCAATTATCAAATCAAAGCACAACCATTTAACCAATTCATATTTCATGATAATTAATATAATTCTATGATTATATTATCCCTCAACACGTTCTAGCATATTATTATTAAAAACAATAATAATTAAATAACACACAAACGACATACATAGGACTTGAACCCAAGTCCTCTCACACAATAAAGTACTCTCAACCACTTGAGCTAGCACTTTTTCACATCATAGCAATCCGCATTAAATGCCTTAAAGTCTCCTACTACCCACATTTATTAAATAATTATTTAATTAATTATTTAAATTTCTCGGGTCTTACAAAAACAAAAAGAAGCAAGAAAAGACAAGGGAAGAATCTTCTAGTACTTCCATCACATCTCAATCAGAAAACATGGAGAATCAAAGATCAGCTCCAACCAGAAAGACACTTGGAGACTATGCTATGCAACAAGGGCTAAGATATTTTTCTAGCATAGCAATACCACCCACCACCAAAATGTTGGAGATGAAGCCAGCTTTCCTCAGCTTAATCAGTTCTCATCAATTCACTGGAATGGATAATGAAGATCCATATACTTATCTCTCTACATTCTATGAATTGATAGGAACCATGGGCTTTTAAGAAGGAGATCTTGAGCATGTATACATGCGTTTGTTTCCTTTTTCTTTGGCAGGTAAAGCAAAGGAATGACTTATGTCACATCCAAACCAAAGTTTGAACAGTTGGAAGGATGTTGAGGAGAAATTCTTGAACATATTCTTTCCACCATCTCGCTACATCAAAGCCAAAGCTGATATTTCGATGTTTAGGCAAGGACCAGATGAGCCATTCTGTGAAGCTTGGGAGCGGTTCAATTCTCTATTAAGGAAATGCCCAAATCACGGATTTGAAGATATTGCTTAGCTGAACATATTCTGTAACGATCTGAGGCCAGATACTAAGATGATATTAGATGCAGTAGCAGGTGAAACAATGATGAGTGTAGATGTAGAGCAAGCAACAAGAATCATTGAGGCATTAGCATCCACAGATCATCAAGCTCAGCATAATAGGCAAACTGTTCAGAGGAAAGGAGTGCTTGATCTTAGTACTACAAATGCGATCTTAGCTCAGAATAAAATTCTGACTCAACAGATTGAAGCACTAACGAAGCAGATGTCTAAATTACCCGAGCAGTTGCAAGTTGTGTAATCTTATCCTAATCAACAACCCATGAGATGTGACTTCTGTGGAGGCGATAATCCAAATGGTCATTGTTCTTGTCAAAGTAGCTCACAAGGAGAAGTTCAATATGTGAGTAACCAAGGAAGACCAGGAAATTTCTCCAACAATAATAACTTTTCACAGGGGTGGAGAAACAATCAAAATTAGAATTTTGGATGGAAGCAAGATGCTGGTCCTTCAAATAGACAACCTCCTTATCAACAACAACAACAACATTATCCTTCTGTGCATGATAGAACAACTAAACTGGAGGATACTCTAGAAAAGTTTATGCAAGCTTCTTTAACTAATCAGAAAAATACAGAAGCTTTAATCAGGAACCTTGTAACTCAAGTTGGATAGTTGGCGAAACAATTATCAGATCAGCAGGCAGGTCAATTTTCAGCCAACACTCAGACTAATCCGAAGGAGCACTGTAATTCAATTACTACTATGAGTGGTAAAATTGTGGGAAAAGGGATTGGAGACAACCTGGTTGTAGAGGAGGAAGTGTTTGAGGAAAAAGAGAGAGAGAGAGAACGAAAAAAAAAATGAGTGTGAGGGAGAGGAAGAACAAAATAAAAGAGAGTTTGTAAATAAAAGAGAAGAAAAAAATAAAAGTGAGGAGAAAAAGAGGGAGAATGGTGAGAAACAGGTACCTCAGTTGAATAGCCTACCATACCCTCAAACTCCTTCCAAGAAAGACAAGGAAAGGCAGTTTGCAAGATTCATGGAGCTAAAGGTATTACCTCCTCATTTAAAATATGTTTTTCTTGTAGATGGAGGTAACAAACCAGTGGTGATCAGTAGTGCTTTAACGGCTTCTAAAGAAGAAAAACTGATTTCAGTTCTTAAAGCCAATGAGGGTGCAATAGGTTGGATTTTATCTGATCTTAAAGGAATTAGTCCATTCTACTGTATGCACCAAATTCACATGGAATAAGATTACAAGCCTGTAGCACAGTCAATGAGATACACCGGTACAAAAATAACTTTCTATGTCTCGAAGGTTATACTTCATACAACAAGTGACACAACGACAAATTTATAGAAATATATATATATATATATATATATATATATATATATAATAAAATTTTCTATGTTAGTTATCACTAAAACTAACATAAAAATAGGCACAGTAATATTTTATAATAAAATAAAAGAATTTCTATAACTGACATGAAATAAACGTGCATATTATTGTAAATTTAAAAAATGAATACTATATATGTTTTTCGTTGACAAAGAATCTTTAATTTTCATCTTCTTTATTGAAAAGTAATCGTGCCTTATAGTTGATACTGTGTTGCAAGAATTACATGCAATAGTTAAACTTTGATAAATATATAACTTTGATATTTTCTAACTTTGATGTAGTAAAAAAAATTGCCATATGTTTTATATTTGAAAAGTCGGAAATTAATTCGTCAATTTGAGTAGAAGAATTAAAATAAAATTTAATAAAGAAAATGTAGGGTTAAAAACATACTCTCCTAAGTAAATTTATGAAAAAACAAAATATTGATGCCATTTGAAAAACTTCATTCATAAAATTTTAACATAACAGAAGTACGAATTTAACTGCTTCATCTTAAAAAAAGTTATTTAAAATAATATAAATTTCAGTCAGTTAAAAACTTGTATGACTGCTGTAATAAATAATTTACTTATTTTACAGGTCCCTTGTGCACATTGAGGATCTGCATCTGGGTGGCTTCAACTACAGTTATTCTGAATTTGTAGATCAACTATGGCATGACAGTCATTTGTTGCTGCAAAATTGCTTTCGCTCTTTGAAAAGGTTGAGTGCGCGGGGATGTGATAGACTAGTGCATGTAATTCCATCTCATTTGCTTTCTTGCTTTCACAATTTAGAAGAGTTACATGTATCCCGTTGCAAAGCAGCAGAGGTCATATTTAATATCAATGATGAGAACAGGGTGACAAAACCTTCGGGAATATTCCGCTTGAAAAGATTGTGTTTGATATGATCTACCAGAACTGAAGCATGTCTGGGACAAGGATCCAGAGGGAATTATTGGTCTTAAAGTGCTACAGGAAGTGCGTGTTCAAAATTGTAAGAGTCTTACAAGTTTGTTTCCAGCACCGGTGGCCAAAGATCTTACAACACTTGAGGTGCTTCAGTTAAGAAAGTATGGAGAATTGGCAGAGATATCTTGGAAGGATGAAAATGGTGAAGAAAGAGAAGGAACAACAAAAGAGTTTGTGTTTGTTCGTCTCACCTCATTGACATATGCATGGATGTGTCCAACCATCTTCATTAAGTACTTGTATAAAGATTATATCAAGGCTTATACCATGTATGTGTCCAACGTTCTTCAAATATAGGTTGCATCTATTAGTAGTCTCTAACCAGATTTCTTTAAAGCCAACAACATATACCCCTTGATTTATAATCTTCACACGCCTAAAATCTTCAACACTGTAGAATGTGAAATAATCAGTGTGGTGTAACCCGTTGACTAGTGAGATTAATAAAGTCATCTAGATTCATAAACAATGATAACTTCACCATATGATATAATTATAATAGTAACTTTATCTTTATCTCATCTTCTATTGTTATTATTTCCTCCATCTCTTTATCTCATCTTTATACACTCTTTCATCACGTGTCCCACTATAAGGATTGAACGCTTACCATTAGGTCAAAAATTATAGTCATTAGTTAGGATACAACTCTTTTTACTAAAGAACATAACGGTTCAAGCTTCACATTTATGACTCGGTCCATTGATCTCATCATGAGATAATTGATGTTACATACAACACTCAATTTATTACAATGGAAATATGTGATGTCTTTCTCTATCCTTGACTTCTCTCTTGACTTGCTACGATCATCAAATATATGAGAACTTGTATACATTTTCTTCCCCTTAAATCCATAATTAAAGCTTCATTTTGAGTTCAGGAAATACGGCTATCATTCCTCCTGCTTTCTTCATTTTAGAGACTATCATTACCATGTCAAAAGTCAGTTTCATATTAGGAGTAGAGTTGTTCAGAAATACTAATTTCTTCTAACTTTCTGGTACTGAGTTAAGAAATAACAATGTTAATAACTTTGTCGTAGAGAAACCATCTTATATTTCAAGTTTACGAGTGTAAGGCCCATTAAAAATCTTTTATTCATTTCTGCCCTAAAATTAGGGGCTGTCCTTGTAAGTGGGCCTAAGACCGGCCCAACAGATAAAGTCACTAGGTCTGCCCTAAACCTAACACTTCTCCCCATTTTCAGAAAATTGTTGTCCTTGCCTTAGAGTCGCAGCCGCCTTCTACCTCTGCTAGGGTTTGGTACCACCGTGAGCACGCAAGTTCGAACCAGTTCTCCTTTCCTACGTAAGTGCTCCCTCTGTCTGTGCCTGGCTTTCCACCACTGTTGCTCTAAGTAACTCATGTTTCCACTGTTGGTTATAGTTTCCAGCCCCTGGTGTCGTCTCTCGAGTACTTCGTTCCGCTGTTTGGGGTCAAGATCGTGTGCGAGTCTTTTTTTTCCAGGTAGGGAAGCTAAAACATTGCTCATATGTCCTGTTTTATTCGTGGTTTGGTTGTCATTTCGAGTTTGTATGGTTGGTATGATGCTATACTGGTTTGAATACATAAATCTGTTGTTGAATCTGTTGTTTGGCTGGTGCGAGGGACTATAGCAGGAGAACAATGGCGAGACCTGTAAATCTCGCCCAAGCGAGCCAGTCTCGCCTAGGCGAGATGAGCAGGGACTCGCCCAAACCCTATTGCGCGAAAGGTCGCCCAGGCGACCCGCTCAAATTTTAGAGCGAGCGAACACCTCGCCCAGGCGAGAGGAGTCTCGCCTAAGCGAGATCCCGTGATGTTCTCTGGATGCTTCCTCAAGCCCTCGCCTAGGCGAAGGGGGCTCGCCTGAGCAAGCACGTCTCGCCTGAGCGAGACCCTTCAGCCTGAGCGAGGGGCTGGGCGAGACAATACGCTGTTTGGGTGTTTGTTCATTCTTGGATGATTGGTATTGGTTTGGGTATGAATGTTATGATGAGAAACATGTATATAATGGAGTATTATGTACGCTTGGCATGAATCATAAATTGTAGATGATGGGTCTGGTATGAAAGTTGGCATGTGAACTAAATGAGTTGGTTATTGTTAAAATGGCACGAAAATGAGATGAGTTGAGATCCTATGAGCATGGATGGTTTATGATGAGTTGAAATTGGTTGGGCCTGGAACATGAAAGGCTTTGGCTTTAAAGGTTGGTACGATTAATGTATATCTATGCATGGTGAATATTCTTTGGCTGTGTGAATTTGGTTGATCTGTGTCAGTGCATAATTCCTTGGAGTCTCTAGGTGAGACTTTTAGGGTCGCGCTTCAATGGTCGAGACGTAATTCCATGGCCCCTGTTAGTGGGTGTCCATGGTGGTGCCCCAGCTGTATAACTAGGTAAGGATTCAAGGTAAGGTTGCATCCTAACACTCTAAGGGGTCAGTTAGTCTCACCTAGAGCGGACTGACTCCTGTGGTGGGAGTAGCAGGAGGCCCGAAATTCATTAAGGGCTAACCTTGTGGTGAGGGAAAATTGATTCATTATAACACTTGTAACACATAGCTCGGGGGTGAGCAGAGGTTTCCACCACAAGTGCAAGCATCCGATGAATCCGACCAAGTTATATGTATCCGGATGAGTCGAGTCGAGTCGTAGTGTATTGTTTGAAAAGTCGTAATATGCTTGTGTGACGTATGTATGATGGACAGTGAATATGTATCTGACTTCACTGATGAAATGATTTTATGCTCTAGCTTACCCTATTTTTTCTTTGTTGTGTGATCTACTGTGTGGTACTCTCTTTTGCGATGATCATCAACTTGTTGGTGTGCGCAGATGCGAGGAACACCCGTAGGCAACAGGGGGTGGAGATTCCGCTGCATAGTCTGCATGGACTAGTTTATATTTCCGTACGAGTTTATCTAGGGTTGCGACCCACGTAATTGTTGGTTTTAGATTTATATACTTTTAGTTAACTCTTTATCCAGTTTTCTCTTGGACATCGTGGTGTGTCATGAGTTGTAAGGAGTTGAATTTCAAACTCTCAGACTCCACTTGTATGTTATATTTATGCGACGCTACATTTAATTTCGCTTATAAATTAAATGGGGTGTTACAACGAGCTTTTTAATCAATATTGCCTTGTTAAAGAAAATTTTAAACTCAGACAACTCGTTTAATTTCTTGAATAAATTGTAAGTTAAAGTCTCCCTAGATACATAATGATAATATATTAATCTATCATTGTCTGGTTATTTCAATAATCTTCCTATTTATCTTTTTACTGTAAGATTTATGTTTAACATCCTGTTGCTCGATAGAATTATATAGGACTTTCAAAATAATAAATCTGACCGTTTTTGTCATTTTATATTTTTTCTTGGTTATTTCTTTTCTTTTCTCATATAAGATACAGTTATTATTTTTGTTTCTTTCTACACTTTAAGTTGCAAGATAAAAAAATGCTTCTCATTTTTATTCTAAATTAAATTAGTATAAACCTAATAAATTGATAGTTCACCTTATATTAAAGATTAAAATTAGTTTATATTATATTATATATATATATATATATATATATATATATATATATATATATATATATATATAAAATCAAAACGAAAAAGAGATTTTGAGTTTAGTAACACACCAAAAATTAGCTATTTGTTAATGTAAAATATATTACTATCTAAATCTTAACTTTGTATGTCCTTGTTTTTATTTTATTTTATCATTATTATTTCTTATTATATATTATTATTATTATATCAAAAGATGTAAATCACTACTAAAAAAACTCATATTTCTTGTTAAATTTGTTTTGAATTTTTTTTAAGAAATACTTATAAATTTTGTTATGAAAAATAAAATTGCAGGAAATTGCTGTCAATTTTTTTGTAAAATATTTTGTATAAAACATTTTTCACAACAAATTTTGTAAGAAATATTTGTGAATTTTATAATTTTATAGAAAATAATCACCCAAGAAAAAATTAATGTCAATTAAATTTTTTTTAAAAATAGGAGAAAAAAATCTTTTCTTGTAAAATTTTTTTAATAAATTTATAAAATAAATTTCATGTAATATAAGAATTTTTAATATTATAAAAAAAGTTAACGGTTGAAACAAATTTAGTTGTGACAAAAATGAATTTCTAAATTTAATTTCTTTTGCAGGGCAGTATATCAAATTTAAGTGAGAGAGAAACACATGAGTTATGTCTTGGTTCACAGCCCATCCCGAACTCATGCTTCCGTCTCTTAAAATCTTTAACTCTGAATGGTTGCCACTTTTTAACAGATATACATCTACCATTTAATTTAGTTTCCTTCTTAACTAATTTGAAAACATTGAAGGTTGCAAACTGTGATTATGTCAAAACTATTTTTGATGTCACTGCAACACAAGACAGAGATGTGACAAGTACCAGATCAACACTTATTTTTCCGTTGAAGAATTTGACTTTATCATAGCTTCGAAATCTGGAGAATGTTTGGAATGAAGATCCTCGTAGTATTCTAAGCATGCACCGTCTAAAAGATGTATGTGTTAAGAAATGTAAGGACCTTAAAAGTGTGTTTCCAGCATCAATAGCCAAAAATCTTCTGAAACTTGAAAATCTAAAGGTGGAAGACTGTGAGAGATTGATGACTGTTGTTGCAGAGGATAATACAGATCTAAGCGGAACAAATCAAGAGCTCCCATGTACCCCTATTAGGTTATTGCTACTATGGGGTTTGCCTAGACTCAAGTATTTTTAATACTGCTCGCTGCAAGGCGACACTATTGCACCTCTAGAATCACATACCGATAATCAAGTTTATATTGAAAAGGTATCTGCTACTCTTTTACCATTTCCTCTTCCGTTGCAAATTAATATGGAATCATTAATTTATTTAGGGGTGATGGATTGGATTTTTAATGATCCAATCCATATTTATTTTGGATCTAAATAATTGGATTAGATTTTCGATCCAAATCTATTTTTTCAAAAAAAAATATATTGAATTTTTTAAAAATCCAGATCCAAATATTTAGATCAAGTTTAAATCCAGATCTAAGATCAAGTTTAAATCCAGATCTAAATATTTGGATCAAGTTCAAAATCCAAAATCCATATTTCATAAAATAAATTCAAATTAAATTTTTTAAAACTTGTGTCCATAGAGCTGACACCATAGAATTTAGCAGATTTTTTGTCGGGGCGAACGAGGCCAAATTTCAGCATGGGACTTGGATGACTTTTGAACGAATTTCGATCGGGGCCGACGTGACCAAATTTGGGCCAAGGTCGACTTGACAAAATTTCAGTCGAGATCGACTTGACTGGATTCGACTGAATTTTGGTCAAGGTCGATTTTGCCTAATACGACCAAATTTTGGCCAAACCGACTTGGCCAAATATGGCCACATTTGGGCCAGGGCCTGATCAGTCAAATTTCGGTCAGGGTTGACTCCATTAAATTCATCGATCAGGACCGACTTGACTGAATATGATCAATTTTCGATCACAACCGCCTAAGTTGAATATAGTCAAATTTCGTTCGGGACTTACTCGACCAAATACGACTAAATTTGGGCTAGTGCCGACTCGACCAAATTTTGGTCATGACCAACTCGACTGAATTTGGCCAAATTTAGGTCAGGACCGACTCGCCTAAATATGACCAAATTTCGGTCGCGATCGACTCTGCCCAATACGACCAAATTCAAGTTAGGACCAACTCAGTCAAATTTTGGTTCAGCCCAACACGACCGAATTTTGACCAGAGCCGACTCGACTGAATTCGGTCGAATTTCGGTCGTGGCCGACTCAGTTGAATACGACCAAATTTCGATCGTGACCGACTCATTTGAATACGGCCAAATTTCATCCTAGGCCGTCTTAGGCGAATACGACCAAATTTAGGTCAGGGCCGACTCGGCCAAATCTCAATCGGGGCCAACTCGATTGAATTCGACCGAATTTTGACTGGAGCCAACTAGGCTAAATATAGCCAAATTTTGGTCGCGGTTGTCTCGGCCGAATACGATCAAATTTTTTCTAGGTCGACTCAGCCCAATGCAATCAAATTTGGGTTGGGCTGAACTCAACCGAATACTTCCAAATTTTGTCCAGGACCAGTTGGACCAAATTTTGATCGGGACCAACTGGACAGAATTTGGCCTAATTCAGCCAAATTTTGTATAGGGTCACGCCAACTCAATCAAATACGATTAAATTTGGGTTAGTCCGTCTCAACCTTTAGCCTAACCTAACCAAAAATATAAACTGAAAATTTGGATTGGTTATTTTGGATTATCCATTTTGAAAATCTAGATTTATAGTATGAATATACCATCTATAAAATATATAAAATGTAGATTAGATTGATATCCAGATCCAATAAAATGGATTGGATTTTTAATAAAATGAATATTAAATGGATTGGATCATAGCAAAAATGGATTGGATCATGAAAATTAGATATTTTGTTCATCCTTAGTTTAACTTTTCAGATCATACTCTGCTTCCTTACGCTCATTTAAGAGTTCAATAAATATAAATTATTGTTGTTATGCTCATAATTTTTATTTTTAGGTGTTAAATAAACTTTAATTATTACTTTTACCCTCATATTTTTATTCTTTCACTTTTATATGTATTTAATCTCTTTTTATTAATACATTTTTTTAAAAGATTATAATTTAAATTTGTTAGTACAAATTTATGGATACATTAACAATCTTCTAAAATTTTTAATGAAATTGTAAGGTTTAAAGTTTATGAATATAAATTTCAAGGTTTAGTGTTTACGGACGTCTCACGTCGCACGTCGCACGTCGCACGTCACACGTCTCACGTCTCTCACGTCTCAGGTCTCTAACGTCTCACGTCTCTAACGTCTCACGTCTCAGGTCTCTAACGTCTCACGTCTCTCACGTCTCAGGTCTCTAACGTCTCACGTCTCTCACGTCTCACGTCCCACGTCCCACGTCCCACGTCCCACGTCCCACGTCCCACGTCTCTCACGTCCCACGTCCCACGTCTCACGTCCCACGTCCCACGTCTCACGTCTCACGTCTCACATTCCACGTCCCACGTTCCATGTCCCACGTCTCAAGTCTCAAGTCTCACGTCTCAAGTCTCACGTCTCACGTCTCATGTCTCACGTCTCATATCTCACGTCTCACGTCTCACATCTCTCGTCTCACATCTCACGTTTCACGTCGCACGTCCCACGTCGCACGTCCCACGTCTCATGTCCCACATCTCACGTCCTATGTCCCATGTCCCATGTCTCACATCTCACGTCTCACGTCTCTCGTCTCACGTCACATGTTCCACGTCTCACGTCCCACGTCCTATGTCTCACGTCCTACGTCCCACGTCTCACGTCTCACGTCGGACGTCGCACGTCCCACGTATCACGCCCACGTCTCACCTTCCACGTTCCACGTAGCACGTCTCACGTCCCAAGTCGCACGTCTCACATTATTGCATTGAAATACTTGATTCTTTCATAAAATAATGGTGCTTTGGTTTACTGGTTGCAGTATAGCTAAAGTTCTTCTTTGTTGTTTATCCTTCTTTAGATAATAGTTTATTATTGATCAAAAAAAGAAAGAGAAAGGACATTATTTTACCGGAAATAGGAAAGCTAACCTTATGCAAGAACAATAATTTGAAGTTTTTGCAAATGTCTGCTATCATTACATAGATGATTTTAGAAATGTGTTTAGTTGTTGGCAGACAATATTTTTTTATTGGTTTTCTGTTCTGACATTCAATGCGAAGAGATTATTCACAAAATTCTAATCAAGGATGGGCAAAAAATCCATTTTTTATAATCCAATCTATTTTTTCTATGATCTCCATTTAATATCTATTTTATTAAAAATTCAATCCATTTAAAATCCTTTTTATTGGATATGGATATCAATATGATATATATTTTATATATTTTATGAACTGGATATTCATTCTCTAAATCTAGATTTTCAAAATGGATAATCCAAAATATCCAATCTAAATTTTCAGTTTATATTTTTGGTTAGGTTAGGCTAAAAGTTGAGACCGACTAGTCCAGATTTAGTCGTATTTGATTGAGTTGGCGTGACCCTATACAAAATTTGGCCGAATTCTGTCAAGTCAGTCTCGATCGAAATTTGGCCTAGCTAGTCCTGGACAAAATTTGGAAGTATTCGGTTGAATTCACCCCGACCCAAATTTGACGGCATTGGGCTGAGTCAACCTAGACATAATTTGACCGTATTCGACCGAGACAACTGCGACCAAAATTTGGTTGTATTCAGCCTAGTTGGCTCCAGTCAAAATTGGGTCAAATTCAATCGAGTTGGCCCCGATTGAGATTTGGCCGAGTCGGCCCTGACCCAAATTTGGTCGTATTTGGTTAAGACGGCCTAGGATGAAATTTGGTCGTATTCAAATGAGTCGGTCACGATCAAAATTTGGTCGTATTCAACTAAATCGGCCACGACCGGAATTCGGCCGAATTCGGTTGAGTTGGCTCCGGTCAAAATTCGGTTGTGTTAGCCTCGACCAAAATTTGACCGAGTTGGTCCTGGCCTGAATTTGGTCGTATTCGGCAGAGTCGATCGTGACCGAAATTTGGTCATATTTAGGTGAGTCGGTTCTAACCAAAATTTGGCCAAATTCAGTCGAGTTGGTCATACCAAAATTTCGTCAAGTCGGCACTTGCCCAAATTTAGCCGTATTCGGTCGACTAAGTCCCGAACGAAATTTGACTAATCAGGCCCTAACCCAAAAGTGGCCATATTTGGTCAAGTCGGCTCTGGCCAAAATTTTGTCGTGTGAGGCAAAATTGGCCCTGGCCAAAATTCAGTCGAATCCAGTCAAGTCAATCTCGCCTGAAATTTTGTCGAGTCGACCTTAGCCCAAATTTGGTCACGTCGTCCCTAACCGAAATTCATTTGAAAGTCATCCAAGTTCATCCCATGTTGAAATTTGGCCTCGTTGGCCTCGACAAAAAATCTGTCAAATTCTATGGTGTCAGCCTATTGAAAATCTAATCCACATCCATTTTGGATCCAAATAATGGATGTGGATCCAAATTTGTGTCTATAGGGCTGACACCAAAGAATTTGACAGATTTGGCCGAATACTTCCAAATTTTGTCCATGACCAACTGGGTCAAATCTCGATCGGGACCGACTTGACAGAATTTGGCCTAATTCGGCCAAGTTTTGTATAGGGTCACGCAAACTCAATCAAATACGACTAAATTTGGGCTAGTCTGTCTCAACCTTTAGCCTAACCTAACAAAAAATATAAAGTGAAAATTTGGATTGGATATTTTGGATTATCCATTTTGAAAATTTAGATTTCGAGAATGAATATTCAATTCATAAAATATATAAAATGTAAGTTAGATTGATATCCAGATCCAATAAAATGAATTTTAAATAGATTGGATTTTTAATAAAATGGATATTAAATGGATTGGATCATATAAAATATAGGTTAGATTGATATCCTCATAGAAAAAATGGATTGGATCATAAAAATTGGATTTTTTGCCCACCCTTAAATTTATTTACTTGTTTTTCTTTGCTCAATATGAATAATACCACCAAATACTCAAGAAACTAAAATATGAAAATTTCACTTATGAGTGCTCTATATCTTTGTTGTCTATTTCCATTTGCTTTATATCATTGTTGTCCGAATATACAGGATTGGTAGCTTATTAGAAGAGTAACCGTTGGCTTAATTAGTTTTTAAAGGAGTGTATTAGATCATTTCTGAGAGTCTATTTACTGATGGGGAACTTTCAATAATTGAATCGTTAAAACTTTTGTTGGAAAGGTTTTTAAGGCAAACTTTTTGTAAATGATATAGTATGTCTTGAAATTATCATAAACAAATTACTATGAAAAAGAAACTATTTTTGGCTAACTCTTGTGGAAAGAATGATTTATGAGAGTTTATTGGACCTTAGATTTTTGCAAATTTATTGTACGTTATGTATAAAATGTTATATCTATCTTGGTGAGAGATTACAATTATATACATACATTCTTCGTAATATTTTTGGTTTATAGAGATCATAAGATGTATCTAATTTGTGTTTTGTTTGATTTTTGGGGCTTAAGTTCAATAATCATAAAAAAACAATCAAAATTCTCTTACCATCGGGATAAAAAGTGAAAACTTTCAATATCATCTATATCTATGGTGGTTTTGGAAACAACATATAAAACATTTTTAATTGGCATAAAAATGTTTTCCTACACTAATATCATAATATCAATTAAATTATTTTTGTTTATGAAAAGTAAAAATTACAATAAAAAATATTATATTATCCATTATTTAATGTAAAAGAATTACACATTTTATTTTCTCCGATGTTAAATATCACAAAAGAAATTATAATTATATAAATATAAATATAAAAAAAATCATTATATAACAATTGGACTAAATATGTGTCCTAGAAAATAAGTTGCGAAACAAAGGACAAAATAAACTAATATGTTTTTAAAATTAATTAATAAATGAATTGAAAATGAGTATTATGATGAGCACGAGGTGAATGAATATGTACATACTAGTCCTTTTCCATAACCAATTTAAAATATCATGTATTATCCATTCTCATGTTGATATCCATATATGTCGAGATTTCCTGTAAAAATTGAGACGAAATAATACTATGAAAACGTGTTCATTTGTTATCCTTACATGATTAGTCATATTTTCTAGTTCTCATGAAAAAAAAAACGACTCTAATTAGTGTATAGTAATTGTAATTATTGACTAAACAAAACTAAAATAATTATAGGTAATTTAGTAAACACAAATCTAAAGTGATACTTTAAAACGAATCCTGTAAAAAAAAAATCAAAAGTATCGTATAGTTTTTTTACTAGAGAAGAATCGTATAGTCGTATAGGTTTGAAAATGTATTTTTCTTCATGTTGTGATTAATGTTTTATGTATTTTAACCAATTCAAATTTCATCTCCCTAAATAGATTTCTTTTATCAAATCTCTCAGAATAGCTCTATAATCAAAATGCGGTTTTTAGTTTTCTTATTTAATTAAGATTTAAATATTTTAATCAACATGAATATAATAGATAACTAAAAAACATTATTAAAATATATTTTATCCACTGAAAGTTACAAACACTTTTTTTAATATAGATGCTCTACTGTAGAAGAACACTTTTCTCAATAATGTAGAAGAATCACTGAGTTGACCTAGCGATAGATGAATTTGGATAAGATGCATGGTTCATGAATGATTTAAATCTGAGTGTGAACATTGTAAAATAAACTATATCATTGTAGAACTATATAAGTTTATAACATGAATATAATTATATAAAGTTATATTGAAGTCATCGACGAGTTTGGTTACATTGCTTTTGGATGGGTCATGCACTGACAGCCATTTCATAGAATAAATTAAAAGTTTAATCATTAATTGATTATTAGTAGGTGGAAGTTGACCTTGTGTAACAATATTTTAAAATGGCTTCCGAGGTTTTTCTAACCAGTCATCTTAAATAAATTCCATACAAGATGGAGATAAATCTAAGTAATGGTTTAAGTAAGAGCAACTTGTTTTATTATAAGCTAAAAGTCATTATCTAAGTTGCATCATGTTTAAATTTTCAACTTTCCAATTGCATAAGCACATATAATAATGTATAGCAATTGCAGCAATAGTTACAAAGTCAAATTCGGTTAGCTTTTAAATGACCCTGGAACGTGAACACCACACGCAAAATAAATAATTAAATACTTACAGATGTCTGCATTTGTATATTTTCAAAGAAGTAACTAGATTATATTCAGATTCTTCTATCACAGGTTTTGTCACCTTTCACTGTGGAAATATTAGTTGTTGGAACTTATTTGCTGAGTTATCTCAATGCTTTTAAGTGATTGCAGGAGGAATGATAAAGTATTATTACTATCCCTTCCAGGTTTTTTTCTGGGCATATCTGTTTAAAAAATTACTGATTTTGGGTAAATTTTAAGAAAAAATTCGAAATAAGGCAAGTCGTGGAGTCTCACACAATTTACAAAAAAAAAAAAAGAAATCGTGTCTTCCAGACAATTTTCTTGAGTAAATTGGCCAAGTCCGAAGTTGTAAGGGTCCAACACGACATTCAAGCTGAAATCGTGTGATTTCGTATGATTTTGGTTGTAATCGATTAAAAGGTGTGTTATTCATCTGAATTTTTGTAATCGATTATAAAGATCATATAAGCTACAATCAGACATTTTTGGACGTTTGTAAGTAATAGCAACTGCGATTAATGTTTTATAAATGATAATAGGAATAATTGATTAGATTAAATTATTATGTAATGTATATTTTATTGTTATTAATTATGTATAAAATGTATATAAATTATTTGATATTGATTGATTTATTTATTTTAAGCGATAAATATAAGAAATTTACGTATACTTATTTTGTTTGTTAACATATACTTATTTTAGTTGCATTTTCCATGTTAAAATTCGATTTAACTGAAATTCGAAAAAGTTTGTCCAAATTGAACTGAAATGGTTTGGACTGAAATTCTAATACATATTTTAAAAATTTTAATTTAAATATCTTTGATAAAAATGGATTGTGGATTTTAAATTTAATTTAAATATTTAGATTAGATTTTAAAAATATCAAAATTAGTTTCAGAGAAAAATAGATTTAGATTCAAAATTTGACCAATTGTTCAGATGTAAATGAATTTGAATTAAATTTTAAAAATCCAATCTATAAACACCTATAATCTGGACAGAAAATAATTAATGAAATAATTACATTTTGTACATTTTCAAAAGAAGTAACTGCAGGAAGAAGGATACTGTAGTATTTTTTTCCTTTCTGAGTGCTCTCTTTAAAGTTTTTTTCAGAGTCTATGGCTCTGGTTGCCTCATTGTTGTGGTCAGGTAATTTTTTCTTTTATGAACAAAGAATAAATAAATTATAGGAGAATACTTAAAGGGTATTTTAACCTTTTTATAAAAATACATAAATTGAAAGAAATAAAAAAAACGTGACAACATGATTATAAAAAAATGGATAGTCACCGAAATAAACATAAATTATTACAACAAAGGACAAATTCTTTTTACAGACCCACAAAACATTACTGGTTCAAAAAAATAGTTATAACCTGAGCAAATAAAATAAAAGGCAGTAACTATCCAAATAAAAATTAACCGCCTAACTAGCAATTTGAAGTTCTGAAGTTCCGATTTGAAGTTTAATACTTCCAATTTGAAGTTCTGATTTCTCACTGTGTTAGTCTTCTTGTCCATTTGTGGCTCTAAAAGAAACATATTAAACACGGAGCATGTTTAATTTATATTATATATATATATATATATATATATATAATATAAAAGTTTGCGCTTGAAACTTTGAGCTCGGTTTACCAGAACTTTACTCATATTTCGATATAAAATTTATAAATTCGTTAATTATAGAAGTTAATAAAAAATACTTAATTATACTTTTAGTGTATCTAGAAAGACTTCAGGAGTCGTTCTACCTATCATGTAAAAAAATAATAAAATAAGCTCAATACAAGTTTATGATAGATCCACGGGAGGTTTTTTTTGACAGATGAAAGCAACGACTCTCTCAACATTTTTTTATATTTTTTAAATATAATTTAAAAATATATTTATGTATTATATTATTTATATTAATTTAATATATATTTTTTAAATTTAAAATTTGTTTTTCTTCTTTTTGTTATTTTTAGACTGAACAATGTATATTCATTTTTAATTTCTTTTTCAAAGCAATCATTTTTTTCTTGTATAAGACTTTTATATGCTCTAGGCAGATCTTTATATTTTAAAGATGATAAAATCATGTTCTAATTGTTGGTCAAACACTTATTTATATAAATACAATTATTTTAGACGTTGAAGTTCAGTAAGAGAAAAACATTATTAAGAATCTACTTTAAGATAAGGGAAGCTAATCATTTAAAAAATATTTTTCTTAAAATATTAAGTCTTGATTTTGAGATTTAATTTGAGGTATGCATAATTTTATTTTTTTGTAAATAGGTGAAGGTTATTTATTTATATTAGAAAATTTATGATAAAGAGTAAAACAATTAATTTTTTTTCAAGTGGGAAGGCTGAAGACGAAAACGATGCTACGTCAACTCAAATTAAGAAACTTCATAAGAATCTAAACATTTAAGAAAATGAAAAACAACCCTTTAAAATGAATTTGAAAATGATTTAGAATATGATCCAAAGAATATTCTCAAGAACAGGTTGAGAAATGAGACGGATACTGAAACTTTAGCAAATATTTGCATCAGTTTTAATTCTGATTTAATTTTTGAAGATTTATTTGAAAATGGTAAAAGAATACTCTAACTACAAATAATTTTTAATTTTTTTAATATAATATTATTGATAATAAATTTTATGTTACACTTTCATATATATTATTGTCATATTTTTTGAATTTTATTGTTATTGTCATATGTATTTGTTTTTAATAAATGATGAGAAAAATATAAAAGATAATTTATATACGAAAAATATAATTTTGCTCCCTAAAATTCCTGTTTCCGCCCCTGGATAGATCTAAGTACGATGACATGTTTTTTTATGACGCAAAATTCGTTCTCTCAGCCGCCTCATTATTGGCTGGCTGTTAGAGCGTAGCATCTGGATCACTTATATGTTAATAATACTCGCCTCTTTCTCATATACTCTCAGTATTCTCTTCCAGTGTTGCTCGGTGTTACGATTTGGAACAGTGGCAAGTAAAGCCAAATCACAAGTATAAGGTCATCCAATTCCAATAACAGAGGTGTGTTTTATAGCTTATATAAATATCAATCTATCAATCTCTATATTCCCTCATTCTTTTGAGTTTTTAAGAAATTTGATTTATACAAAGTTGGATATTATGAAGTTACAAAACAATAATTTCAAGTTTTATACAGCAGCAGCAACTTGTATACGAGGGCAATACCATTCAGGAAGGGAATAAGAGAACGCAAAAAGGAGGGGAAAAAAGAAATGGAGAATGGAGTGGTTGATGGTGATTAATAAGAGGTTTCTTTTCAGTTTGTCTCCCACTCAAGGTAAGATCCTTAACACTACCCTTGATTGTCAGTTACACTTAATAATCAGTTACTCTAGGCTAGTTAACATGGATTATTAATATCTTCTTATATCATATTACTAAATGGGACTAAATTTAGGTCGATTAAATTTAGGTCAACTTCCTTATAAAAAACTATGATTAAAGTAAAATTTAAATTCATTGTCCTAAAGTAAAAGGATTTTTTAAGAAATAAATGTTTGACAATTTTTTTTATTAAGGTGATATATTTTATGTGATTTTACATTTTTTTATTTTTTTATTTCGTTATATTTTAAAATTATTTAAAAAATATTATCTTAGATTATAAGAGAAAATCAGATATAAGAGAAAATTTATCAAAATTTAAATATCAAAATATCTCCATCCTACCATTTATGAAAATTACGTTAAAAGAAAATAATCTCATGCAGCTTAGATGCATATAAATAAAATCAAAATAAAAGCGTAAGGTAATTTAATGCATCCATACTTACCTTTCTTAATGCTTAACAAAAATATTATTATTTAACATGTAATTTTTTCTTTTTTTGATAAAAATTACAAATCTTTTCATTCTCCTGTAACTTAAAAATTTATAAAAGTTTAGGGAAGTGCCACACCCTGAGCAACAATTGATTTGAGGTATCAGAAACTTTACTAAAACTATACATTTCTTTTATTTTTTTTCTTAATTAGTTAATATTTTTTAGTTTTATGCTTCAGTTATGTTATGGCGTCCAACGAAGAGGTAAAAATCCTTTTGAAATATTGGGTGGACGTTAAAAGAAATCGTGTAATTGTTGCGGAAGCAAGTGGGGACCTTGTAGATGTTCTCTTCAGTTTCCTTACCCTTCCATTGGGAACTATCATCCGCCTTTGGAACACCTCTGAACAACAAGTAGGCCATGACAACAACTCCGAACAACCTGGTTGTATCAAGAAGCTGTGCCAGAAATTTAAGGATATTTTGGGGCTTCGGTCTGAACAACAAGTAGGCCTTGGTTGCATCAAGGAGCTGTACAAAAGTGTTAATAATTTGGAGTCCGATGTTTTCAGGAACAACAACTGCCAGAAAATGTTGCATTCTCCGCGCAACCCTTTAGAGAGCTCTTGCCAGAGACTAAAAGTGAAAGTGGATGATACAAAACCCACAAAGTATTTCATGTGTCATAACTGTTTAAAAGAAGGAAGTAAATTGTTAGTGAGTTCTTTTTCTGATGTAAAGTGCGACTGCGGGTCATTGATGAGAAAAGAAATAGAAATGACAGAAGAGCCTGCTGGTGAAGATGGTGTTTTTGTTAAAGGAAATGCCATGTTCTTCATCTATGATGACTTGAGAGTGCGCCGAAGCTCACCAAGTGAATTCATCAAGCCACCCCTCAAACCTGGACACAAAGAACTCAAAAACTATAGAGAAGTGCTTCTTGACAGGGAAAAGGTAATATTTATGATGAAGCACTTGCACGAGTTTTTTTATGTTTCAATAATGATTATTTTGTTAAAAATTTTTAGATCCTCAGTTTCTTTAATTATATTGTAAAATTGTAGATGCAGGACTTTAACTTTGTGGTCGTAATTTGATAGTGTTAACTGTTATGAATTTTCTTTTTGTAGTTATAGTTTAGAGCCTTCAAATTTGTTTTTTTTTTTTTGCTTATTTCTTTCAGATACTTAACATACTGAAGCAAGCACTAACCTCCAAAACCCCTCTTAGTGATGTATTATTTAAAAAGAAATCCAAGCGATTCGTCTCTTTCTCATGAGTTATTGGCTCAAGTGTTTCCAAAGATTATTTAGAAATCAAGGTAATGGTGAGTAAATCAGAAAACAAGATTCGATTTGTTGAAGCAGATGGAGATTTTGTCGATTTTCTAGTCAGCTTCCTCACAACACCTCTTGGATCTATTCTGAACCTAAAGAATAAGAAACTGTCCTGCAGCCCCATACCACTTCTTGCATCTATTCTGAATCTTAAGAATGGCAGATTGTCCTTAGGAAGCATTCGTAACTTGTACAAAAGTGTGAAGAATCTAGATCCGTCGTGGTTCATAGAGTCATCAAAGAAATCCTTGCTGAACCTAAAGGTGGCTCCTCATTTTGGTTGTGAGAGAAATCCACTATTAAATGCAAGTCAAGATGAGACTACCAAATATTGGTATGGCCTTGGAGAAATGAAAAATGAGAAGGGTCGTACCATCTGTGAAATGAAAATGATTTCAAAGAAAAAAGATAAGCTACAACAGCCAAAAGATATCGAACTTTTGGACCCAAGATCTTCATATAGAGCAAGAAAAGATGTCGTGGGATTTATGAAGAGGCCGTGTCTATTTATTGTGTGGGATAATCTGAAATTGTCACCATTGACAACAACCAGTCTTCCATGTTCATTTAGTGATTCGGAAAATCCCTTGTCTACTGATTTGGAGGAACATCTGCTGAAAATCAGGAAGTCACAGGTAATGTTCACAATCCAGTCTTGATGACTTGTTCCACTAGTGTAATATAGGCTTTTTATACCGGTTAAAAAAAGCTTTTTATATCGGTTCTAGCATAGGTATAGATACAGATGGTATAGAAGGTTTGATCTTTCTATATCGGTTCCATGACAGGTATAAAAATATTATTTTTTATACCACTTCTAAAATCGGTATAGAAAGTCCTCTTGGAAAAGGAAAGTTATATAAAAAGCAACGACTTACTATACCGATTATAGTTCCAACCGGTATAAAAAATTACATATTTTACACCAAGTATGACTTCGACCGGTATAAAAAGTGATTTTTTATTTTTTTATGAAAAATTTGTTTATCCTTCCTACCACATATCAAACCTGTATATAATTACCCAAAACATCCAGAAAACAAATCTCATTCAATATAATATTTACATGAAATAGAATCTAATGTTTATATGAAATATAATACTACTCCAAACCGAATTACTATACAAGTCATAAAACACCTAACATCATCTTATATAAACACTTAAAAGAAACGAAGCCCACTACTCACGAACTTCCTTCAAGACTCCTTGATCCATTAGAGACGTGTTATTGAAAATCTACACTATAAATATTTGAGTCAACAATCTTTTAGTGATAAATACTTAAGATGTGATTTATAAATTGTACATATTACCATATCCCATGAGTCAACAATCTTTGCGAATATTACCATTCTTTCACTCCCTTAAATAGAAGACTTAACTTCTATAGATCTACATTAAATTTCAAAGTTCAATAATTAGTAGGAATCCTCTCCCTTGACACCCTGTCCAACCTCCCAAAAAAGAAGAAAAATATTTAGCTAGCAGAATGTGCTATGAAATATCCATGAAATACAAATAGAATCAAATAGAAGAGTAGGGAATTATTTATCACCCTTATATCAAGCCCTACTAAACGGTTTCTCCAGATCTTTCCTTTATCACAAACAAAATACAGCAAACAACTGATAACAGATGCCCAAACAGATTAATCCTTTTCTTCAGACTGTATAAAGCAATTCATCAACATAAATGATAAATTATGACAACAACATGATTAAGCCATTATGCTTGAAAAATGGAAATAGCAGATAACATAATTATCTTAAGAACATTCATATGAAATAGATGATAAAAATGTTTTCTTTATCCACCTAAGCTGAACCAACCAATCTGAAACAAATGCAAACCCACTCCAATACGTGAACACTACCTCAAACATATTTTTCTAGTTATTAAAGACAGTGATTATTTCAACAGTACTCCACTACCTTACAAGTATATCAAGCATTAGGTACCACCAGGTACTCCACTACCTTACAATTACCCTTTAATTTATTCCACATTCAAAAGTGTTAGCCCCAAAGTTCTACTCTACAAATTTAAAAGAATATACTGACTAGAACATCTTCAGGTGATATTATTTAGTTAGAATGTGTACAAGATGGAAGAACTAACCAATGGCACATGTACGTTCAAAGAATTTAAATGTTCGTATTTTTAGTTAATGCAATTATCCTGACAATTTAGTAGTCTAAAGGGACATGTACACGATAGTGAATCCCTCTCTACAATGTCTTTTGTCTACATCTTAAAAGTATTAGGAATGTAAGCATCCAAATCCTAATTTATGTTATAAGACACTAGAGTACAAGATCATATAAGCTTTGACATATACTTCTACGCAATTGAACAAAAATAGTTTTCTTAATGTGCATCTATCTGCACGTGGTTATGAATGTATCTATCATACCCTAAAAGTCTACCTTTGAATGTATTATAATGTCATCATTGAATTAAGAAGTAGAACTTAATTATTCAGATGGAAAAATCATCTAGAAACATTTGACAAATCTGATAAAAAAAAGTTGTATTTCTTACCATACAAAATATTCTATAACACAACACCTGAAAGTCCAACTGGTGCTCTATTCAATTCCTTGCACATATTAATATCACAACAAATCCATTTAGAACAGCTATCTAACTTTTAAAACATAAACTAAAGAAAAACAAATTCCCAATCTCAATAATGGCAAGAAAACGATATAAACTTGCCCTGTATTCTTATATTTTCAATCCATTAAAAAAATGTTGCATCCTAACCGTAGTTTCGAATAGAAACTCATCAACACCATGTCATTTACACAAAAATTAATATATTGTCACAAGTGTCAAAGATAAAATATTGACACCAGGCGACAGATGATCCCAGCCAAGAAAAATTATTTAGAAACAAGTAATGGTTATGTTCAACAATTTCATGTTCTACCCAATGATACCTGAACAAGAAGTAGTATCTCATACAGAATATTTAAAACCCAAGACTCAAAGTTATCAATTGCAGAGCCCGCATATGACTTATTCTAAGAACTTGCTTTTGCGCTTCCTGACACCATAATTTTAGTGTCACTGTCATAATAGGATTCTTGAGAATATTCTTCTTCTATAGTAGAAGCATCATTAGAAACTATCGGTTCTAGGAGATATGCATGAACCCCAAGGTTTAGAATTAAATCAAAAGCACGAACCCTGCATGCTGTATTAGAAGAACTAAGCATCTCCTAAAAATTGCATTTCAAATACATTAGTTCCCGAGAATATTACAGATAACATAGCATAACAGAGAAAAAGTATTTTATTTATGCGTCACCTCAAGCATAGAAAGAATGAGCAGAGCAGTGGTCTGAGAATTTAAAACATACCTAGAAAATAATATCTATATGATCATTACACATAATTGGCTTGCAGAAGTGTAAAATGATAGAAATATGAAATAAAATATTAGCTCAATCAATCAGTTGCTGGAAAATTAATATGTGGCTAAACAATTTGGCACTCGACACTATAATTTTACCCAACATGAAAAGCATTATAAGTTTTGAAATACTACCTACATAGCCATATCTCGACAATGCTTTCACTTCAGTGTAAATTGGCAATTGTTATCTAATAACCCAAACTAAAATAAAATGGACAACTACAAAAATACCAGTCAACAAGTTATATGTTTCATTTCAAGTTTTAACTGGACCTTGTTTTACTAAATAAGATGTTGCTTATGTTGAAATTCCTAAATGTTATTCTATGATTTCTTCTAATATAGACTTTCCTATATATTTTGTAACTCGAGCATGGTTGATAAATGAAAAGAATTCCATTCCTTTAGATATCTCCATTTACAAGTTCATCAAAAATAAAAGAACCATGGCCACTCTCTGGAACATATATGAAATAACAACATGCATTTCTACAACCACGACTTTTAAATATTTTTAGGAGACAAAAACCAAGTTATTTATTAGAGGAGTTGGCTTATGTTTGTATAAATTATTGATTTCAATATGAATTATTGTATAAACGTGAAATAAATATTGCAGAGCACCAAATACTTATTGGTAATGAGTAACCTACCCTAAAATCTTAGCAGAAAAAACCTAACCTAGCAAAAATAGGAAAAACGGGAACATCAAACATAGCAAAAGCATCAAACCCACCAAACAATAGGAGAATAATGATATTGCCTGAGCGTGACAGCAATGGAGGTGCGAAACACGAACGTGAACAGAGGAGATCAACTCCAATGGAGGAGCGAACGCAAATGATGAAGGAAAGGAGAATGGAAAAGATGATGACAGAACGATGATCGGCGAACGACGAACGACGAACAACGAACGGCAAACGGCAAACGATGAACCAAACGGCAAACGCGAACAGAACTCTCAGCAACAACAGGCGAACACTGGACGAACACGATGAGACCAATGTGGAGAGTAAATGGAAAAGAAAAAAAAAAGGGAAAGTCTGGAGAAAAAACTGTGAAACTGTGAAATGTGAAAGATGACTGAGAAGCGGGAAGGGTAAGAAAAAAATCAAATATTCTATACGTATTATTTATAGAACAATTATAAAAAATCTTATTTAATATTATAAAAATGTCATGCAATACTTTTTATACCTATTTTAAGCTCAACAGAGTAAAAAAACTCATATTATTTATAAAATTATTATGTTCTTTCTTTTTTATATCTAATAAATTTGAACAGGTATAATATATAGGTATAAAAAACTAATTTTGTACTAGTGTTCTTTCAATATTGGTTTGAGAAAAATTGATTCATGCCAATGGTTTTATTTCACATTTGTCTAATTATGTGTCGATTTTGGTCAGGCAATAAACCTGTTGAGGGTTTCTTTGACATCAGACAAAGGTGCTTTTACTCGGAGCTTATCCTTCTTATTGTGGACTTGGAGATTCCAAAGACTCATTCCACTTTGGGGTTTCCTTAGAAGGAAGAGAATCAAAAGAGAAGAAAAAAGAAAAAGAAGAAAAAGTGAGAAAGATATCAAGTTAAATGATAAGAAAGAGAAAAAGAAAGATGAAAAAAAAGCGGTATAAACTAAAAGGGAGAAGGAAGAGATTAACTATAATTCAGTGCTTAAGACAAAGGAAGAAGTAAAACTTTAAACTGATACAGGTGGCGTAGAACTTGACGATCAATTATCTACTTCGCGTAAATATTACTACTGCTTTTTTTTTTAAGAGGTACCTCGTTCACTTGGTGATGGATGTAAAATTATAGTCGGACAGTGAACACTAATATTATTTGACCATATGATATTGAATTACCTTAATTATAGCTTAATTAGATGATACATTATCATCTTAAAGTGATCAGACAATACTTGATGGATGATACTTGATCATCATCTTATCGATAAAATGATTCTTGATTTTCATTTTATCAATCGGATGATTCTTGATCATCATTTGGGATAATACTTGATCATTTTTCTTCTTTAGGATGATACTTGATCATCTTTCTCCTTTTACTATTGTAGGCTTCCTTTTACCTTTGTGTGCAAATAGTCTCACGTCACTTTTTTTCTTTATGGGCACCTTAACATGTCGTCCTTCATCTTTTTATGCACTTTGAAAAGTTTGTCATTCCTTCTTGGGTGCCTTGAAAGGTCACTAATATTTTTAGTGCCTTGAAAGGTCACTAGGTGCCTTGAAAGGTCACCTTAATTTTTTGGTTCAGTGCCTTGAAAGGTAATTAGGTACCTTGAAATGCCACTTTAATTTTTTGGTTCAGTGACTTGAAAGGTAATTAGGTACCTTGAAATGCCACCTTAATTTTTTGGTTCGGTGCCTTGAAAGGTCATTAGACACCTTGAAAGGTCACCTTAATTTTTTGGTTTAGTACCTTGAAGGGTCACTAGACGCCTTGAAAGGTCACCTTAATTTTTTGGTTCAATGCTTTGAAAGGTCATTAGCTGACTTGGAATGTCACCTTAATTTCTTGGTTTAGTACCTTGAAAGGTCCCTAGGTGCCTTAAAAGGTCACCTATATTTCATAAGCGCTTTGATAAATCGCCTTTGCTCCTTTGGGAAACGCCTTGATTGATTGTCTTTTTAAATTGATCTTTAAATATGATTGCAGAATCAAAGTTAGAAATCCATATATAACTAAAAGTAAAATTATTGTCATTTATAATTTTCTTAGTGTTATTTCACAAGTAAAGGATCTATGTTTTTCCTATTGGCATTTTACAGATAGGGGCTTAAATTTTCTTCTTACATGCATTGTACAAGAGATCATCATTTTCCTTATCTCTGATAGGTTCTTCTTATAACGTGCCAATTTGCATAGAGTGAGCGAAGAGGTGGGAGTAAGAGAGTGATGGCGGGAGCTGCTGCAATGAGTGATGAGGCTTGAATGTGTGATGACCTTCCTTCACCCTTAAGCTTTGTGATAACAACACAACATGAGTGGAGTTCGTTTGCCCTTTTCTCAGCAAACATCGAATAAGATACCTTCTCTGTGACATAGTGGTGGTTGGGGGGCGCAATTGGTCGCTAATTATGACTAAAATAGCCACTAAATAATATTAGTTGCAAATTAGTGATCGAAATAGTGATTGAATTGGTGTTTTGTAACATTTATTGGTATAGGGATCAAAATAGGGACAAAAAATGTTTGATTGTTAAATATAATCTTTAAGCCACAAAATTAGTGAGCAAAATAACATTGTATTAGCCACCAAAAACTTGTTGGTCACTAAAATATGTTTAATATGATTAGTGACCGAAAATGTTTGGTCGCTAAATGTAATGTTTTAGCTACTTAATTAGCGACTGAATTAAATATTATGTTAGTTACCAAAAATTTGTTGGTAACTAAAATATATTTGTTATGGTTATTATCGACCAAATATGTCTTGTTGTTAAATGCAATGTTTTAGCCATCGAATTAGCGACAAAACATATGTGTGGTGGTTAAATCCACAAACTTTTTTTCTTTCTAAACATGCGTTTGTCAATTTGATTGGTTTTTCATCAACTTTCTCTTAACATATTTTTATGTCGGTTCTTGTAATAACCAACACAAAAATTAGATCGGTGACAATTTTGTAATAAAGTAAAAGATTATCTCTTCTAATTATATCTAGAACTGACATAAAAAAATGGTGTGGTGGCGAATTTGTAATGAAATATAAATTTCTGATATAATTTTTAATTTTAAAAGCATAATAGAATGTGAAATTTTTATGCTAGTTCTTCTAGAACTGTCTTCCAGAACTGACATAAAAATGGAAACTTTTTATACAACATGCATTTATACTGACTCTAGAACCGACATAATTTTTTTTAATAGACATAACAAGGTTTTTCTACATTAGTATCTTAATATCAATTAAATATTTTTTTTATAAAAAATAAAATAATATAGTAAAAAAATTATATTATCAATTATTTAATGTAAAAAGAATACACATTTTATTTTCTCTATCACAAAATAATTATAACTGTCTAAATATCAAACAAAATTATCAAATAACAATTGAACTAAATATGTGTTCTAGAAATAAGAAATAAGTTACAAAACAAAGGACAATATAAATTAATATAAATGTTTGAATTAAGTTATAAATTAATTGGAAATGAATAAAAAATAAGTATTAGACGGATAAGTACATAATCATCACTTTTCCGTACCAAATTGAAGAGATCAAGTTAATGCGAATATTTTCTATCAAAATTGATATCATTACTTTTCCATATCCTATTTAAGAGATCAAGCAAACGAGGAGATTTTCTGTCAAAATTGATATCAATTCCATTAATACCAACGAAAAGGAGTGCATTTATTATCCTTAACTGTAATTAGTCATATTTTCTAGAGGGTATTAATGAAAAGAAAATGACTATAATGTATACTATTTTGTCATTATTGACTAAACCAAACTAAATTAATTAAAGGTAATTTAGTAAAAAAAATGGTTAAATCATATACGTGATATAGTCTAACGTTAGTGTAGGAAACAAAAATCTAAAGTGATATTAAAACCAATCATATAAAAAAAAACTTTAAAAGTATCTTATATTGCTTTTACTAGAGAAAAATCTTATTGTATAAGGTTAAAAAGGTATTTTCCTCATGTTGTGATTAATGTTTTATTCATTTTAACCATTTCAAATTTCTGCTCCCTAAATAGTTTTTTTTTAATCTCAACTCTCTCAAAATAGCTCTATAAATCAAATTGCGGTTTTTAGTTTTCTTATTTAATTAAGATTTAAGTATTTTAATCAACATGAATATAATAGATAACTAAAAATCATTGTTAAAGTAATTTTTATCCATTGAAAGTTACAAATACCTTTTTCAATATAGATGCACTACGATAGAAGAACCAGAGGAGTTGACCTAGCAATAGTTGAATTTGGATAACATGCATGGTTCATGAATGATTCCGATCTCAGTGTGACAATTGTAAAATAAACTATATATATATATATATATATATATATATATATATATATATATATATATATATATATATATATTTTGTTTGGATCATAGCTGGTTCATTACTATTGCAAGGGCTGACTAGTTGACTAGTTTAAGGGTCATGCACTGACAACCATTTTATAGAATAAATTAAAAGTTTAATCATTTGAGTAGGTGGAAGTTGACCTTGTAACAATATTTTAAAATGGCTTCCGAGGTTTTTCTAACCAATCATCATAAATAAATTCTCTTTTCTAAGCTAATGCTTTAATTAAGAGCAACTTGTTTTATTATAAGCTAAAAGTCATTATCTAAGCTGCATCATGTTTAATTTTTCAACTTTCCAATCGCATAAGCACATATAATAATGTATAACAATTGCAGCAATGGTTGCAAAAAGTCAAGAGTGGTTGGCTTTTAATCACCCTAGAATGTGAACACCTCAGGCAAGATAAATTAAACACTTACAGATGTCTGTATTTGTATATAGTCAAAGAAGCAATTTTAGATTATATTCAGATTCTTCTACCACAGCTTTAGTTGCCGTCGTATTCTGGTCAGGTAATAGACTCATGGAAACTTGACACTTTCAATTTGAAGTTATGGTTTCTCACTGTGTTAGTCATCTTGTTCATTTGTTACTTATATTAAACACGAAGCATGTTTAATTTATCTACACTTATTATGTTTTAAGTCTTTTATAAATCTCAAAATTTTTAACCAAGTCTCTGATAAATTTTTATAGTTTATTAAGTATTTAATTAATTTAAATATTTAAAATGAATTTTTATTGTTAACTTTATCGATTAATTTAGTGATGTAGACGTAGCTGCTATGTGGTTGACATAATTTTTATCTTGTCACTCCTCACTTATTATCGTATATAATTTTATTATTTTAAAATTTTATAAATTATAAATTTATAATTTATAATTTCAAATTTTCAGTAAAATAGGCGACAACTTTGAACAATAAAATACACTTAATCATAATTTTTTTCAGAAGTCGTTCTACATATCATGTAAAAGAATAATAAAATAAGATCAATACAAGATTGTGATAGATCTAACTAATGTTTAAGTACGATAACAGCTGCATTAGGCTGTTACATGCATGTATTCTCTTTTCTTCCATTCTCAGTCCTATCTTTAAAGCTATCTTCCGAGTCTGTGGCTGGTTCAGTTGCTCTTATAGTGTGGTCAGGTAAAACACTTTGATACTTTCCTTTTCGAAGTTCAATTGCGATTATAAGACTGGTAAAAACTTTCAATGCTCACTCACACCGGTGAAACTTTCTCAATCGAAAAAGCTGTCACTTGTGTTAATAATACTCTATCTTTCTTATATGCTCTCAGTAGTGTTGCAGTGTTGCTCGGTTTTGGAACAGTGGCAAGTAAAGCCAAATCACAGCAGCAACTTGTATACGAGGGCAATACCATTCAGGAAGGGAATAAGAGAACGCAAAAAGGAGGGGAAAAAAGAAATGGAGAATGGAGTGGTTGATGGTGATTAATAAGAGGTTTCTTTTTAGTTTGTCTCCCACTCAAGGTAAGATCCTTATTACTACACTTAATTGTTACCCTAAATAATCGGTTACTCTAGGCTAGTTAATATGGATTATTGATATCTTCTTATATCATATTAGTAAATGTGATTAAATTTAAGTCAACTCTATTATAAAGAATTATCTTGTTAAATTAAAATTTGTGTTCATTTATATATTACAGTCTTTGAAATTACGTTAGAAGAAAATAATCAGAGATGTCAAAATGGGTTTCAACCTGTGAGTCAATTCGGCTCACCACGGATTCGAGCTGGATTAGGTTGAGAAAAATTCAGTTTTCTTAAAAGTAGGTTGAACTCAACCAGCTCACTTCACCCACCAACATTTTTATACAATTTTTTTAATTTTTTTAATAATTATTTATTACCCCTAATTATATAGGTTCACAATCTCATTTTTTAAATGTTAATTTTTTTAATTTTTTAAACAATTATTTATTACCCCTAATTATATAGGTTCACAATCTCATTTTTTAAATGTTAGAATGTTGCTCAATAATATTTGATTAGTTTGAATGTTTCATTAATTTGATTGTCAAGTTATATTCGTTGATACTTTAATATTTAACTATAATCTTTACAGTAAATTACTCAAACAATTGTCTTATAAACAAATTTGTCTTAATTAGCATGACAAAAATGTGTAGTTTTTTTATTTATATTTTGTTGAATAATATGACAAAAAATGTGTAATATTAGTCATATTTTCTTGAAATATATGGACACTTTCTTGGAAACAATTCATCATATATTGGTGGTCAGCATGATGAAGACATTGGTTCTTGATTTTACTGTGATTGTCATCTCATGGGTTGCTTAAAAAATTATTTAAATATTTGAATACTTACAAATAAATACATAAATAAATTTTTTTGTGGGTTGGTGAGCCAACCCACTTAACCCACCAACCTGTGGTGGGTTAAGCTAGGCTGCAAAATTTCTGACTCACCATAAAGTGAGCCGGGTTGGATTCACTCATTTTCAATCCGGCTCGTTGTGAGTCAACCCGTGTGAGCCAGATTGACTCACTTTGACATGTCTAAAAATAATCCAATAAAGTCAAAACTAATAATAAAAACAAAAATAAAATTATAACATAGATTTAATGATATTCAGCACCTCAAAGACATATTTTTAAAAATATTTAACATAAATATTATTATTCAACATGAAATTATTTTTAAAAAAAAATAAAAATCTTTGAAATTTTAGTGGCAGAAAAAATACAAACCTTGCATAATTTTTATGGAAAAAACCAGTAAATTATTTTGTACAATTTTTCTAACAAAAATTACAAATATTTATACAACTTTTCTGTGAAACTATTAATCTTTTTGAGTATTTTTTGTTGAAAAAAAACTGCAAACTTTCTTATGCAAAAATTGCAAACATTCTTGTACAATTATTCTATCAAAATTGCAAACATTCTCAAATAATTTTTCTAAACGAAATTGCAAAGAATTTTTCTAAACAAAATATTGAACTCTTTAACGACACATAACTACTTAAATCTCTCATATATGAAAGATACCTATCACTACTAAAAAACACTCATATTTTTTATCAATTTTGTTTTGAATTTTTTTTAGGAAATATATTTATAAATTTTGTTATGAAAAAAAATTTGTAGGAAATTGCTGCCAATTTTTTTTGTAAAATATTTTGTATAAAACACTTTTTACAACAAATTTTTTAGGAAATACTTATAAATTTTATAATTTTGTAGAAAATAATTACCCACAAATGAATTAAATTTCATTCACGATTCTTAGAAAAAATAGTAAAAAAAGGTATTTTCTTGCAAAATTTTTTAAAAGATTTGCAAAAAAAAATCCTATGTAAGATGAGAATTTTTAATAATATATTGATTGATAGTAGTTAAAACAACTATTTACTTTTGTAGTACTTTCGTAGGCTTCTTTTTTCACATTTTCGAGGTGGACATTGTTTAATAACCATTTGAGAATCATATTTCCGTTCACCAAAATTCCATATATATATAATCAAACATAGAGCCCACATATCTTGTCACTAGTGATTTGTATGAACTCATTAACGACAACAATTTTTTCATCATTGGTCATTGCTACCTTAGATATCAAACTTATTTTCCAATAGCAAAACATGTAATGTTGATTATGGTCAACATGTCAAACCGATCATCTTTCTCCCTCCATTGGAACCACAACTCTCATTCCACTATTAGGAATCATACAAAAACAAAATAACCTCTTATACCAAAATCACACCAAAAATAAAAACACAACATAAATTTAACACCATTTGACACCTCAACTCAGCAAAAGTAATAATTATTCAATACAATATTTTTGAAAAAAAATTACAAACCTTCGTACAATATTTTGACAAATATTAGAGACCTTTTCATGCAATTTTTTTAACAAAAATACAAACCATCTCAAATAATTTTCCTAGACAAAATTGAAAATTGTCCAATAACATACAACACTCAAGTTCTACATATACCAATAAACCTATTGAATTACGGTAACAACTCTAAAAATATTCTTTATTTTTTATAATATTTTTATATTGTTTCTTTTTTCATATTACTCTTGTTAGATCTTGGTCAATACACATTTGAAAACCAATAATAATGATTTTATACATTTTATAGTACTTTTATATTGTTTACTTCTTCATATTACTCTGGTCAGACCTTGGTCAATACACATTTGAAAACCAATAATAATGATTTTATACATTTATATTTTGAAATTTATAATAACCATTAGTGAAGCGAAGGGATATGGATCTGGTTCTTTTTCATGTTAAACTACAATTTATATATATATATATATATATATATATATATATATATATATATATATATATATATATATATATATATATATATATATAGAGTAGTATTAGGCAAAGTAAAAAAGAGAGTTATATGTTACAGGTGAAAATCGCATCCTATAGTATTTAATAGGCTACGATTCAATCAGATAACTATAGCCTGTAGCCATTTTCAAAGAGAGGTATAGGCTACAATTTTTTAGATAATCATCGCATATAATTCCAATAGAAAAATATTTAAATACAATACAAAGGGGATAGGCTACAGTAACCATACAAATTTGTCGGTAAAGCAAAATCATCAATCGCCAAAAATTCAATAATAAATTTTACCTACGAATTGAAAAATATCCATCAATAATTATTAACGAAAAAAAATTAGTTATTACCAAGAGCCTAAATTCGTTAGTAAATATTTGTCAGTAATTAACAACAATTTCAATTATAAAATCTATCAGTAAATATCATGATTGTTTCCTGTCAAAGAAAGAAAAATTGACATTTGTATTTTTATATTTCAATCATGCTAAGCTTTCACTTAGGCCACACTAAATATTTCTCTCCAGGATCTAGTATTGGATTCCTAAAACAATATGATTCCTATGATTCTACAGGGTCCATATTATAACAATCCACACCCCTTTCCCTACAGGTGAAAAATGTTTAAAATGTGCTTGAATCTGATCATGGTTTACCCCAAAATTTCTAGTCCATTTATTGTACATATTCCATGTCAACCAATTTACAAGTAAAAATAGATGATTTATGGTCTCTTCCTACTTGTGGCACATAACACGTGTGACATTGTTTAAAATGATCCCTCTAAGTTTAAAGTTAACCATTGTAGGTATTAATTTAAGATAACCTAACACACGAAAAGCTTAGCGGTTAGGATAACCCTTACTCCCTAGAGATAATCAGTGAAATGTTGGCTGTGTACAGCACATAGACCTTGTAACTTTTTATATGCTGACTTAGCTATATATTCTTTATCTTCCTCATCGTTCAATGTCCAAATATTATTTATTTACTTAACAAGAGTTATCCTACCAATATCTTCCAAGAATGTTTCAATTTGAGGTTTCTCCCATTCAAACCGATCTTTTCTCAATATATATTTCATTCCCACCTATCGTTACTAATGGTCATATATGTAGTACCGAACATATCATCACCATCACAAAATGCTTGATTTTTTTTTTTTTTTGTTTAACTACCCTACTAGTCCATCTATCTATGATTTTTTTTTATTGATTAAACAATATTGACTTATAAGTTTCCACTTGACTTTTTGTTGCGAAGGAGGTGTGGTCTGACTGTAATCAGGGTCCAAGGATGAATTATTTGGTGTTTTTTCGAAAACCTGTCGAAGTAGTGATTACTTATGGATATAAATATGTTGTTCGGCATGTGACTTACATTGTCCGTTACAAGAAAATTGTTCTTGAATTGAACGATACTGTTAAGGATCTTGGATTTGAAAAAGAGAGGATACATCATCAAATTGATGAGGCTGAGAAAAATCTAAACAACATTGAAAGTAAGGTTATTGATTGGGTTCGAAAAGTGAGTGAAATTGAGACTGTAGTGGAGGTGTTTGAGAACGATGCAGGCCACAACAGGACCCGGTCGCCCAATTGTTATGTTTTTCCATATTTGTGGAATAGACACAGGTTAAGCAAAGAAGCAAAGAAGATGAAAGTGGATGTTAAAATGCTAATTGATGATTGCCCTGAGGTTGATAAAGTTGCATATAGACAAAATGTAACATCTAATGATGCCACGTTGTCTGATTCTAGCTTTGAAGAATTTAGTTCTACAAAACTCACAATGGAAAAAGTAATGAGAGAACTTGAAGATCCCACTGTGAGAATGATTGGATTGTATGGGCCAAGTGGTGTGGGTAAGAGCACTTTAATCAAACAGATTGCAAGGAAAGCTAATAAGTTGTTTAATGTAGTGGTTAAAGTAGAAATAAGAGTCAATCCCAAACTACAAAAAGTTCAAGAAGAAATTGCTTATGTGTTAGGATTGCGATTAGAAGGGGAAGGTGAAAATGTGAGAGCTGATTGTCTACGAAGGAGGTTGAAGAAAGAGAAAGGGAGCACCCTTTTAATCTTGGATGACCTTTGGGAAAAATTAGACTTGAACAAGTTAGGGATTCCACTTGATGATGAGGATGTTGTTGTTGATGATGATTTAAGCAATCAAAACAAGGATCTTAACCACAGGGCGTGGAAAAAACGTAATGATAATAAAGGTCTTAATAATAGAGTGTTGAAAACAGAAAAAATCCATGGTGGTCCTAAGGGGTGCAAAATTTTGCTAACTTCACGGGATAAAAAAGTATTGTGTGATGAAATGGATATAAAGTCGACTTTTTGTGTAAAGGAATTAGATGACAATGATGCTTTGATGTTATTTCAAAAGTTGGCTGGAATAAGTAATGAAATGTCTGACACTAAACAAGAAATTGTGAAGAAGTATTGTGCAGGGTTACCCATGGCAATAGTTTCAGTTGCCAGGGCATTAAGAAACAAAAGTGAGTCAGTATGGGAAGCTACACTAGAACAACTTAAAAAGCAAGAATTAGTGGGGGTGCAAACATCTATGAATATTTCAGTGAATATGAGTTATGACCATCTAGAAAGTGAGGAGATCAAATCCATTTTCTTAGTTTGTGCTCAAATGGGCCATCAACCATTAATTATGGACTTAGTGAAGTATTGCTTTGGTTTAGGAATACTTGAAGGGGTCTCCTCACTTTGGGAAGCTCGTGACAGAATAAAGACATCAATCCAAAAGCTAAAAGACTCTGGTTTGTTGTTGGACGAAAGTTCTAATAATCATTTCAATATGCATGACATGGTTCGAGATGCTGCTTTGTCTATAGCATACAAGGATCACAATGTTTTTACTTTGAGAAACGGAAAACTTGATGATTGGCCTGAACTTCAAAGGTGCACTTCTATTTCTATATGCAACAGTGATATCATTGATGGGCTTCCTCAAGTCATAAATTGTCCACAACTTAAATTTTTTCAAATAGACACTAATGATCCATCTTTGGAAATACCGGAGAGTTTTTTTAGAAGAATGAAAAATTTGAGGGTTTTAATACTGACTGGCTTTCATTTATCAAGCTTACCATATTCAATTGAATTCTTATTAAAGCTCAGAATGCTTATACTACTACATATTTATTCTTTAGTAACATTTAAAAAATGTTACTTTATTGTAAAAAATGTTACAAATATAGTTTAGTAACATTATACCACATGTTACGTATACCCTATGTTACTATTAAATATTAGTGACATTTTTACATATTAATTGAGACATTTATAAAAATGTTACTAAATACTTTTAGTAACATTTATTTAATAAAAATGTAACATTATAAAAAATGTTACTAAATTCTTTTAGTTATAATTCTTTTATAAATGAGTGACATTATAAAAATGTTACTAAAAATCATTGGTAACATTTTTTTAAATAAAGAGACATTTTAAAATTGTTACTAAAAAAATTTAGTGATAATTTTTTTTTAAGGTAACATTATAAAAATGTCACTAATATAAATAGTCACACCAACATTTCTTTTGACCAATTGATCTCTTGTAGTCTTAAAAAAGTTTGATTTTAATTTTTACAGATCAGTAAGATTAATTACATTTTTAATTTGTAAAATTAAAATTTGTCCTTTTTCTAAATTAATTCCTATATGTATAAAGAGGCAAATATCATCTTCTATAACGGAAAAAATCTTTTACTATATTTCAACATAATAGATAAACAAGAATTAAGAGCAGGTGAAAGAACTGTTTAAATTTTGTTCGAGTTTTAAGATTCTCAACATCATCATGTTCTGCATTAAAAATAAAAGTAAATACATCAAAGAATATACCTCAACTAAAACATGGAAAATCTCAAGTTTAAAATATGATCTTAATAACCATCAACATAAATTGAACTGTCCTTCTCTTCTTCTGTTACTAATGCATGGATTTTTATTTTGACAGTTCAGAATTTCTTGGAGATATGATACTGAATTAGCTTTAATTTCAGTCTTATTCTTCATCATCTTCCTGATTCAGAATCTTTTGATGCTGAACTTCCTAGGATCGTTACCTGTTAAAGACTTCAAATCAGTAGGCACTGAAAGCAAGAGAATTTTGCAGAGAGCACTGAAATCAGTTTTCAATAACTTTTATTATGAACATGGTCTCATTCATGCATGATGCATGCAAAATGAAAGCTATGGTTGGTATCACAGTATCATCATATATACGAATATATGATCATATTTTGAAGAGAATTGGTGATATTGGTTTAATAAATAATAATAAGTGGAACAGTTTAAGATATTCAAGTGATAATTCCTTCTAAAGTGTTCATGCAAGTGGATGGTATAATCATTTTAATTTCTTTCGAAGGTTTGGCTGCTCTGCCTACTCAACAGAAACTGTGATAAGTACTAATGGCCTACTAGGGTTAATGTGCACCCTTGTAACAATATACTTATGTTTACACATTATGCACCAGAGAACTTTGATGGATATGAAAGAAAAAATCATATTAATTTGAAAGCTTCACACACAAAATAAACAAGTAAAGCAATTTCAGTTATTGCAATTAATATTATTATTTATCCACTAGTTTAATTACTAAAAGTGGGGAATATATTTCAATGAGATAATAAAAGTAATGACAAAAAGACAAGGTTGGCGAGGAAGAGTTGGTTCATTTTTATCCAACACTGTAATTTGTTTCTTCCTATTTCAGATCTAGTAGCTATTTGTAAAAAACAGAATCCTGTGACAATTTATTGTATCCAGTAGAAAACATTCACAACTTATTCAAGCCGCTTCTTCAGCTCATTTGCATGTAACAATGTATGTGCATCATTTAGCAACTGTATATAAAGATAATTAAAATTGATAAATTAGTATAACAAATACATAAATGTTTTTAATCAAACTATTACTATCATTTACTAAAAGACTTAGAGGAAACTTACACTTGTGAGATTTCTCTTGTTTCAATTTTTTCAAGTCAGTCCCGTCAAAATGAATTTTAGGTTTCCGCTCTCTTTTTCCTATTTCTTTTCCTTGAACAACACTACTTAGATAAAGTTCATTAACAAACAATCAATATAACAACAAAAATGGAAACAAAAACTACTTATACAGATGGAGGGATGTTAATCCTGAAACTGGTTTGAGCATTTTTCCATTGCTCAAAAGCTAGGAATGATGGGCAGTGGCTATGTATGGATTGCAACAATTACTTTTGGCATGATGTTCAAGAGGATAATAAGAACATCTTATGGCATGATATATTCAAGAATGTTAACAACACTAAAGTTATGAAGAAGAAGAACCTTTCCTTTAATGTACTCAAATGTAATTTTCTTTTGAGTTTAGTTGCTGCATTGAAATAAGACTCTAATTCCTGATTCAAATATCATAAATAAGAAGCTCAATTAATATTAAATTTCTTAAGGATGAATAAAAGGCTTGGACTTACTTTATTTGTCAGAGAGTTCCATGTCATAAATAAGAACAGCTCACACCTGATGGAAGATGGCTATATATGGAGAAAGTATGGACAGAAAATCAACCCCATCTTGCTTCAACTGGATGCAGATATTCATGGGAAGGCACATGTCAACAAAATCAGATAGTCGCAGTCAAATCTCATAGTTTCATAATCAATGTACATCAGAACCATTAACCTTAATTTTCCAAATTCAGACAGAAATACAAAAAAAAATAAAAAATACTACACGCAAGTGATATCCCAGAATTTTTTGAAAACTAAAGAGGTGGTATCAAGTGTTAATTTATTTCGCCAAATCTATCAAGCAAATAGAATAGCATAATTCGGTGCGAGCTAAGATGCACAGTCTGTTAAACACAAATACGAAAGAAAGTTTTGAAAATAAAACGATTCGATTTCTTCGTTGAGCATAAGGCAGGAAATGCGAAAGCTAAGATCTCCGCAATTGAGAAAAACCTAACTAATTTTCTAATTGAGAATGAGAAACTATTTTACTTGCAACAGATCCAGAACTTGAACAAAAGGTAATCAGAAGCGAGAGGCAAAAACGAATCGGTCACAATCCAAAAGAGAAGAATCTTACAGAGAGAGGACTTAAGAGTTGTAGAAGAAACAGACGGTGGTGGTGAGGCTAGATCCAAGAAGAAGCTCCCTCCAAATCGAATCCAAACGGTGGTGGTGAAGGGGGATGATGCTTCTTGCGTTTAATATTATTGAGTTATTTTAGTACCTAAAATTATTATTTAATATAATAATAAAAGAGAAATGATATTCTATTTTATAAACTCTTTAATACACTAGTTAATTATACATGGTCGTATACCGAACGATTACATTATAATTATAATACATTTTAATTAAATTTATTTCTTGTAAATATAAATCTTAAAAATCATTCATCAAATGATATGTCAACAAAATATTTATACAATAAAGATTAAAAAATCAATTTTTTAATAATACAATAATTAAAAACTAAAAGTTAGTTTCTATTTTGATTATTTTTATTGATTAAAATTTAGTTTCTAAAATAAATTTAAAATGACAAGAAAATAATTTTTAATTACTTCTTAACGATGCGATATTATTATTTTATTTTTAATTAATTTCTGATAATACTGATATTATACAATATATTTATTTATTTAGTATATTTATTTATTTACAGTAACATTTTTGAAACATGTTGCAATATTAGGATATATATATATAGTAACATTTTTAGTAGATGTGATTATGCAAATGTTAATAAAAATAGAAAAAAGTGTAATATGTACAGTAACATTTTTAAAAAGTGTTACAATATTAATATTAATATTCTTTATAGTAACAATTTTAAGAAAATGTAACTATATTATATCAATAGTAACATTTTTAATAAATGTAACTAGGTAAATGTTGCAGTAGCTACTAAATGCTGTAGTTTGGAGCAATGCACTTTAGATTGCAACTTATCTATAGTTGGAAAGCTGAGTAAATTAAGAATTCTCAGTTTCTTTGGATCTCAACTTAAAAATTTTCCAGCCGAGTCACAATGGTTAGATAAGTTACAACTACTAGACATCAGCGATTGCTCTGAATTGGAGATTATTCCACCTAATCTTATATCAAGTTTAACATGTTTAGAAGAGTTGTGTATAAGAAAAAGCTTGATCAAATACAAAGGTCAAAATTCCTTTCTTTCCGAGCTAAAGAATTTGCACAAGTTGAAAAGGGTGGAATTAAGCATCTCGTTTGTTTCAGATTTTCCTAAACATTTGTTCCTCGACAATTTAAAAGATTACAAGATTGTGATTGGAGACCTGGAAAATTTTTCTATAGAAGAATTAGGGATGCCCGATAAGTATGAAGCGTTCAGACTTTTGGCATTACAACAGAAGGATGACATTAACATTCACTTACGGGAAGGCGTAAAATTTTTGTTTAAAACAGTGCAAAGTTTGCTATTGGGAAAGATAAATGGTGTTCAAAATATTAATGAGTTGAATATAGATGGATTTCCAGATCTAAAGCACTTATCCATAAAGAATAATGACATTAAACATGTCAATTCAGCATAATTGTCTGATTGTGTGAATATTTTTCCCAATTTGGAATCTTTATGCCTTGAGAATATGGAGAACTTAGAGATGATATGTTATGGTCCAATTATAGTTACATCATTTGCCAAATTAAAAACCATCAAGGTCGAGATGTGTGACCGATTGATGAATCTCTTCTCCTTTCACATGGTGAAATTTCCTACTACTATAGAAACATGTGAGATTTCTGAATGTGATTCTGACGAGGATAGATTTCTTGCTAGTCTAGAAATAATTGAGGTTTCTGAATGTAAATCTTTGGGGGAGATCTTTCAAATACCAATGGATTATGGTAAGGTTGAGTTTCTTAAGTTGCACACTTTGACACTCAAATCCTTACCATCACTTACTTGTTTCTATACGAAAGTGGAGAAGTCTTATTGCACTACAAAAAAAATTGAAATTACCGACGGAATTTTACCGACGGATATACTTCTGTCGATAAATTTGAATTACCGACGGATTTTACCGACGGATTCTGAAATTTTAATTACCGACGGATTTTTCCGTCGGTAAAAAAAATTTCATTTACCGACAGAAAAATCTGTCGGTAAAATCCGTCGATAATTCAAATTTTTTTTACCGACAAATTTACCGACGGATTTTTCCGTCGGTAAAAGAAGCAGAAAATTTTCCGCCCAAATTTGAATTACCGACGGATTTACCGACGGAAAAATCCGTCGGTAAAAGAAGCGGGAAATTTTTTGTCCTAATTTGAATTACCGACGGATTTATCCGTTGGTAAAAGAAGCGGGAATTTTCCCTCCCAAATCTCACCTTATAAGAAGACGAGGAGAAGAAGAAAATAAGAAAAAGAAGGAGAAGAAGAAGAGAAGAAGAAGAAGAGAAGAAGAAGAAGTGAAGAAGGAGAAGAAGAAGAAAAAGAAGGAGAAAGAGAAGAAGAAGGAGAAGAAAAGAAGGAGAAGAAGAAGAAGAAGAGAGGAAGAAGGAGAAGAAGAAGAGGAAGAAGGAGAAGATGAAGGAGAAGAAGGAGAAGAAGAAGAAGAAAGAGGAAGAAGATGACAATGGCGGCGGCGGCGGCGGCGACGGTGACGACGGCGGCGACATTGACGACGACCACGAAAAAAAACGAAAAAAAAATTGAAAGAGGGAGGAGGAAGAAGATGAATAGTGTAACTAATTTACCGACGGATTTTTGGTAATTACCGACGGATATTTAGGTCGGTAATTACCGACGGATATTTTCCGTCGGTAATTACCGACGGATTTTACCGACGGATTTTTCCGTTGGTAATTACCGACAGATTTACCGACGGATTTTTCCGTCGGTAATTACCGACGGAACATGATTTCCGTCGGTAAAATTTTACAGACAAGCATTTTACCGACGAATTTTTGACCGTCGATGATCCGTCGGTAATGTTGATTTAGCGACGGATTTTGGCCATTACCGACGGATTTTGCCCGTCGGTAATAATGGTTTTTCTTGTAGTGTTGGCCACGTAAGACAAAGGCTCAAACTACAGATATGGGTTGTGGAGAAATTGCTAGTGAAGAAGATGAGCAAAGTAATAGGTTAACTCCTCTTTTTGGTAAACTGGTATGATATTAAATACTTTTCCTATAATTTTAAATAATTTCTTCAATTATTGTGAATATACTAATAATGTGTATGTGTTTTTAGGTTGAAACTCCAAATTTAGAGAGCTTGAATTTATCATCACTCAACATCCAAAAGATATGGAGCGACCAGCACTTGTCTAGTTTTTGCTTTCAAAACTTGATTAAATTAGTTGTGAAAGACTGTGATAAATTGAGATATCTATGTTCATTGTCTGTGGCTAGCAGTTTAAAAAGGCTGAAAAGCCTATCGATAAGTGAGTGTCAGATTATGGAGAAGATTTTTGAGGCTGAAGGAAATAGTTCAGACAAGGTGAGTGTTGGGCGAATAAGTAATTGTTTTGTAGTTGGCTTAATACTATGTTTACGGTTCTTGATCACATTCTACCTAGTGTATCTTTGTTTAGCTTCTTTATATAATAATTGTTTATTTTCGTAAAAATGCAGGTTTGTGTCTTCCCTAGGTTGGAGGAAATCCACCTTAGAAAAATGAATAGTTTAATAGATATGTGGGAAACTAAAGTGACCATGGATTCCTTTTCAAGTCTCATTTCTCTGAATATTGAAGAATGCAATAAACTAGACAAGATTTTTCCACATCATTTGGGAGGATGGTTTGAAAGTTTGGACAACTTGAAAGTTTCTAGATGTCAATCAGTGCAAATGATTTTTGAAATCAATGATTCTCAAGAAAAAAATACATATGTTGGGATAAATACAAATTTGCAGGTTATTCTTCTTGAATATCTCCCAAAGTTGAAGCAGTTGTGGAGTAATGATCCAGATGGAATTCTTAACTTCAAAAAATTGCGGACTATAGAAGTTGGTAGTTGTAATGAATTGAGGAATTTGCTTCCGATTGCTGTTGCCAAAGATGTCTTAAAGCTTGAACGGATGTCAGCTCTGCATTGTAAGAAAATGGTAGAAATTGTTACAAGTGAAAATGCATTAGAAGTTAATAACGATGCATTATATGGGCTATCAAATATCAAGCATTTCTGCAAAGGCAAACATTCCATAAAGTGTCCAAAACTGAAGGAGCTGACCGTGGGTGAGTGCATGAAGCTCAACTCATTCTCCAAAGAAATTGGTAAAACAACAGATGATGAAGATAAATGTGTTTTCTTAGCTGAAAAGGTAAGCAATGTTCTATCTTTGTCATTGAAGAAAAATATTTGATCAAATTTTTGTGATAAGTTTGATAAGAAATAAAATTACAAATAAAATTACATAATGCTTAAAAAATAATAATAAATTTATTATTTAATAAAATAAAATTTTGAGTAGAACTTAATTAAATAAAATCTAAATTTATGAGATATTTAAAACAAATCAAAGTGTAATTTTGACCATTGACATGTAGATAAAAGTTCAGTGGCAAAAGTTTAATTTTTTTTGCCACTGAGAGATTTGCGGTTGAGTCATGAATTAATGCATCATTCTGTCATTTTCTTCTTATAGTAGTTAATATCTCTATTCCGACACTCGGGTTAAAGAACAAAAAAAAAAATCACTCGTAATCATGTTCTTAAATAGAGGCAAATCAATGCAAACTAAAAGAATCAAAAAAATGCCTAAAATCAAACAAATTTGAAGGAGAGATGAGTCATTATTTAATTCATTTTTCATAGCATTTACTTTTATTTCTTTTATTCTTTAGGTGTTTCCCAACTTGGAGTATTTGGAAATTGACTTTAAGGAAGCACAAAACTTGTTACCCAGCTTCCAAATGCACAGTTTAAAAGAGCTTAGTTTGATCTCAGTCCAAAGTGTTGATCTTCTCTACCATTTTCCCTACAAAATGCCAAATCTAGAAAAGTTAAAATTGTCGTTCTCTTTCTCTCATAAAGTGTCAGTGCCAATAGCAGACATTTCACAACAAAATAAATTGGGAATTCTGTTAAAGCTGAAGGAATTAGTTTTGTTGTATCCAAGGGTAAAGGATTTGGAATTAGGACAAGTTCCAAATCTACAAAGGTTAGAGCTTTTGAGCTTAGAAGGTTGTTACGAATTGAAGAATTTAGTTTTTCCCTCTGTATTGACTTACTTGACCTGTTTGAAACTGAAGAATTGTTCAAGATTAAAGTATTTAGTTGCATCCTCGACTGCTATAAGTATGGTTCAACTAAAAACTCTGAAGATAATTAACTGCCGTGAAGTAGTGGAAATAGTAAGCAATGAGGGAAACGAAGAAGGCAAAGTGACAAAAAATGTATTCAGCAAATTGATTTCTATGGAACTTGTGGGACTAGACAACCTTACAAGTTTTTGCAGTTACAAAGAGTGTGAATTTGAATTTCCATCGCTGGAAATATTAATTGTAAGAGAATGTCCGAAGATGAAAAGATTCAGCGAAAAAGAGTCAATAGCACCAAAGTTAAAGAATGTATTTGGTGTAGAAGGAAATGAAAAGACTAAATGGCCATGGAAAGATAACTTGAATGCCAATTTCAACGATAAGGTACGTATTCATTTATTTAATACAACTTCTCTTAATGTTATGATTTTGGAAGATAGAGAGCTAACCTATTAATTTAAAAACTACAGAATTAAAATTAAATTTAATAGGAAGAAAACTCAGGTCATCTTAAATTTTTTCTTTTTTCTTTAAAAAAATATAAACTTCAAATGCATATATTTGTCAATAAATAAACATGATATTCTTGCTTAATTTACTTTGTGATTACCTTCTTTTTTCGTGACTTTACAGATGACTTTCACATACAGTGAGTCTCTGGATCTGGGTTTTAACAATTCTACAGAATTTATTATAGAGCAACTATGGCATGACACTCGTTCCGTGCACCAAAACAGCTTTGGGTATTTGAAAAGGTTGAGTGCATCGGGTTGTGATACTCTAGAGCATGTAATTCCATCTCATTTGCTTTCTTGCTTTCAGAATTTGGAAGTGTTACAAGTATGGGATTGCAGGAATGCAGAGGTCATATTCAGTATCAATGATGAGAACAGGGTGACAAAAGCTTCCGGAATATTCCGCTTGAAAAGTTTGTATTTGAAGAATCTACCAGAGCTGAAGGATGTATGGGACAAGGATCCGAAGGGAATTATTGGATTTCAATTGCTAAAGGAAATGAATGTTTCAAAATGTGAGCGTCTTAAAAGTTTGTTTCCAGCATCGGTGGCCAAAGATCTTACCGGACTTGAGCTGATTGAGGTAACAGAGTGTAAGGAATTGGCAGAAATATTTACAAAGCATGGAGAAGGAGAAGGAACAACACAACACCCTGTGTTTCCTCGTCTCACCACATTGACGCTACAGCATTTGCCATGCGTCAAATACTCTATCCACTCCAAAGAACAGGTAATTCTCACAACTTTGCCTTTACGACCATTCAAAATTAGTTTATATATATTTATATATCGTGTTGGAAAAGATCAAGGTATAGTAATGGAAAAAAATTATATATAGAGGGAAAATTTATATGAAAGTATCTGGATGCGAGGAAGATAAAATTATAAATCTAATTTTCTTTCTTTTCAGGTGCAATTTTCGGAATCTTCGCGTAGAGATAGCCAACAACAAGAGTTATATCTTGGTTCATGGCTCATCCCCAACTTCTACTTTGGTCTCTTACGTTCTTTGAGTGTGGACGGTTGTCATTTTTTATCAGATGCACTGCTACCATGCAATCTACTTCCTTTCTTAGCTAATTTGGAAACCCTTGACGTTCGAAACTGTGATTCTGTCAAAACCATTTTTGATATGACATGTGCAACACAATACTCAATGACTTTTCCTGTAAAGGAATTGAAGTTATTCAAGCTGTCGAATTTGAAGAATGTTTGGAATAAAGATCCTACTGGAGTTATAAGCATGCAACATCTACAAGAAGTGTTTGTTGATGGCTGTCCTTGTCTTATAAGCGTGTTTCCCTCATCAGTTGCCAAAGAACTCGAGGAACTGCAAAATCTAGTGGTGAAAGACTGCGATACGCTGATGACAATTGTTGCAGAAGATCCAAGTCGAACAAATCATGACCTCCCTTGTCCCCGTATTAGGTCACTGCGACTACGGCGTTTGCACAAGTTAAAGTACTTTTACTACCACTCACTGCAGTCCGATAATTTTACACATCAAGTCTACTTTGAAAGGGTACGTACTACTGTTCTACCTGTTTATCATTTTCTTCATTTGAATAAGAAAGTAGGTAGTTAATATATTATATTATTATATTAAAAAATTTGAATATATGTTAGATTAGTTAAATTATGTATTATATTCTTCAATTAAAAATTTAATAATTCTGGTTGAAACCTAATTGAATATTTATTAAAACTTAGACCTAGTTTTCACTAGTTTAATCACCTGTTCAGTTCAGTGATAAAGTTCTAACAATATTGATTTATTTAAATAAGCGGATACACTTCATGATAGCAACACAATAAAATTTCATATCAAATCTAATAATATATAAAGTAAATATAAATCTCATATTACTAATTGATTTTTGTACAATTTTATCAAATTTAAATTTCAATACTTTTATATAGTACTAAAATTCTTAACAGACTAATTGCATATATTATATTATTGGAATTAAGGATATCAAAAAAATTCATATTCACATATATACGCAGATAAAACTCGCAATGGGTAGAAAATAGATATTGAAAATGAATACCTGCAGGTAACGGATACGAGTATTTTTTATATCCGCATGTTAACGGAGCGGGTACGGTATCATAGTATCCATACCTGTAGATACCATAGATACCCGTACCCTCTATACTCTAATTTAAATTAAAAAAATTATTAAAACATTAACACATTAATTTTGAATGGGTTATTTTTTATCAATTGATTTTAAAAAATCTCTATTTATTTGTAAACAGTCATTCAACACCATTTAAATAAATTATTTTTACTTTGTTTGAAATTTTGTATAAAAGTTATGTAATTTCCCTAACCTCTGCTTTTATTTGTGCTTTTTCTTGGTTATTGTAGTGCCTGATACTGGGAGAAGATGGAGTGAAGAATTTGAGAGAAGTATTACAGAGAGAAAAGGGATTGGATGTGAATTTACGTGAAGAATTTCAGAGAAAACCTCTTACAGAACTTCAAAGTTCTTAATCTCTATAATGAGTCAGATGTATTTCCATACGAAATTCTGAAACAAATACCCAGTATAGAGAAGCTTGTGGTTTGTGATGGTTCCTTCAAGGAGATATTCTATTGTCAAAGTCCTAATAACGTGGATTATAGTGGAGTTGTATCACAGTTGAAAGTATTACACTTGAAGTCTCTCAAAGATCTGATTTCCATTGTGTCAGATAACTCTTTGGCCGAAACTTTTCTCAGAAATCTAGAAACTCTGCAAGTGAATAGTTGTTCAAGTTTAATAAACTTGGTAAAATGCAGAGTGCCTTTCTTCAATCTGACATATTTGAAAGTAGACAATTGTGGTAGCCTCACATATTTGTTCACATCCTCGACAGCAAAAAATTTAGTTCAACTGAAAAGAATGGAGATAGAAAATTGTAAATCAATTGAAGAGATAGTGTCTAAAGAGGTTGTAGAGGAATCGAATGATGATGAGATAATATTTCCTCATCTCAGTTGGATGAATCTTGAGTCTTTACGAAATCTTAGAAGATTCTACAAAGGAAGTTTAAGTTTCTCGTCCTTGGAGAAATTGTCAATAATCACTTGTCCCAGCATGGAAACTTTATGTTTGGGTACGGTAAAAGCAGACAATTTGTCTCAAGTTATAGTTGGTATGCCGGTGGAAACAATTCCATTGGAAATTAATCTCAACTCTACAATACGAAAGACATTTCTCACAAAGGTATGTGTGTTAATGTACATAGTTATGATTCTTTTACTATATCTTAATGTGATCAAAAGTTTCCTATTTCCTAGTAGTAACATACTTTTTTAATGACACGTCATTGAATTTATGACTCTGCATTCTAAGTTAGTCCAAACTGAGACCATATAGCTGATAATTGTTTTTTTTTTTTTTTAAATGTGGTCAAATATTTCTAAGTCAAGTTCTTACTGCCGCAGAGTGGGAAAATGTTACTGCTTTTAATACAGATTTTGTCTATAACTTCTAATTAAAACTCTATATATTTAATTTAAATTTAGTATTATAACCTTTATTTTCATTTTTAATTTAGTGAATATTTCATGTTTGTAAAGTACCAATTATAACCTTTTTATTCATTGTTTTGCATGTGCAGATTGCAGAGATTCCCCGACTTGATCTCCAAAGTAGGCCAAATCTACAAGAGATATGGCCTGGTTCAGTGCGGATCCCCGATTTGTGTTTCAGTAGATTGGAAACATTGATCATGGAGAACTGTCCGTTTTTATCAGAAGCAGTGCTACCCTTTCCTATACTTCCTTTATTACCTAAATTGAAAACATTGAAAGTTCGAAACTGTGAATCTGTCAAAGTCATTTTTGAGGTCAAAGGTACAACGCAAGACGCAATGAACTCTCCTCCGAAAATTCCAAGTATTAACCATTTACGAGAAGTAGAAGTTGAGAATTGTAAAGTCCTTACAAGTGTGTTTTCCGCATTAATAGCCAAAGATCTCGTAGAACTTGAAAAGCTAACGGTGAAAGACTGTAAGGAATTGATAACAATTGTTGCAGAAGAAACCAAAGTTGAGGTTACGTCTCCTTGTCCCCGTGTGAGATCATTAGAACTACGAGATTTGCCCGAGTTCAAGTATTTCTACTACTGCTCACTCAAGTCTGACATTTATAAGCATCTAGAATCACATACCGAGGATAAAACTGAAAAGGTATAATTGTTTCAACACTTTCTCCTTCTTGCATAATTGGATAATACAATATTATATATTTAGAACCGGTGAACCTCCTTCTATAGACCCAACATTTTTTACATGAAAAGTTAACAGAAGAGTGTCTTTAACTTCTCTAACCAGCTTGTTTTTTCTTCTTGCTTACAGAGCCTGTCACTGGGGAGAAAAGGTATAGAGATGATTTTGAATGGAGAATTTCAGACAAACCTTTTACACAACTTAAAAGTTCTTACTCTCTACTTTGGTAGTGAGTCGAATGTATTTCCACATGAAATTCTAAAGCAGGTGCCCGATGTAGAGAAACTTGTGGTGCGTGATGGTTCCTTCACAGAGATCTTCTGCTGTCAAAGTTGTAATGATGTGGATTATAGTGGACTTCTATTACAGCTGAAAGTATTACACTTGGAGTCCCTTCCTAAGCTCGTTTTCATTGTGTCAGAGAACTCTTCCAATGAACCTTTTCTCAGAAACCTACAAACCTTGCAAGTGATTAGTTGTTCAAGTTTAGTGAACTTGGAACTATGCAGAGTGTCTTTCTCTCATCTGACATATTTGAAAGTAGAGGATTGCGATAGCCTGACATATTTATTCACATCCTCGACAGCCAAAAATTTGGGTCAAATCAAAACAGTGGGGATAAAAAATTGTAAATCAATGGAAGAAATAGTGTCTAAAGACGGTGGAGAGGAATCAAATGACGATGAGATAACGTTTCCGCATCTCAGTTGTATGAATCTCGAAAATTTGTGGAATCTCCGAAGATTCTATAAAGGGAGTTTAAGTTTCACGTGCTTGGAGAAATTGTCAGTAATCAATTGTCACAGCATGGAAACTTTATGTCCAAGTCCAAGTACGCTAAAAACAGAGAAATCGTCTCAAGTTATGGTTGGTATGTCTGAGGCTATTCCATTGAAAACTGATCTCAATTCTACAATTCGATCGGCATTCCGAAGAAAGGTATGTGTTTAACATTTTTATGATTCTTGTTATAAATACACGGTCTCAGAACCTCAGTATAATGAAAGCTCTGTTTTGTATTTGCTAAAAGTATCACACATAACTTTATTTTAAGAGGTCATTGAATTTATGGCTCTCTAACTTCTAAATAAGTCCCATATTGAAACCACATGAACACCAGGTAGCATGTTAAATTGTTTGTATTTTAAAATAATGTCAAAAATTAAGTAGTCAAGCTCTAGATGTTATTTTATTTTATTTTATTTTGAACAAGAGTTTATTTCTAATACAAAGAGTTTGTGATGAATGATTACGTAGGATATGGAAGTGAAATTGTGTCTTAAATATGATATGTACTACATTAATGGTGACATTAAAAATCAACTAAATTCAATTGATTGTTGAAGATAGAATAGTCAAACCCATTTTGGAGGTTAACGGACTCAACCAAAAACTCAAATTTTACTTCATAGAAATATGTATGATGAAAGAAGAAAATTGTTTAAAATACTAATAAATTATAATTTTTCATGTTCATATTCATAAAAGTAACTTTTTTTAATTATTATTTTTGTCCATGTTTTTCGTTCAGAAATATTTAAACTGATATTTTATTTTTTAATTTTTAGTCTCATTTTGTTTCTAATATTTGAAAGATTGATGCAATTTATATCTTTTCGTTAAATTTATGGAAATAGATCAAAGACTTCTTATCAAAATTCAAGTTGTTAATAAGGATGATTTGCTTTGTTGGTATAATTAACATAATCCTTGTGATAATTTTAATGAAAAATTCTTGACCTGTTTCACGAAATTTAACAAAAGACAAAATTTCATCAATTTTTCAAAAATCAGAATCTAATTAAGACCCAAAAAAAGTTGGATGACTAACTTTACCTTTTCAGATGAAGACATTGACCAAAAGAGTAATTAAACATATTTTTTTTTACATATTTTAACTATTTTCTCAAACATTCCATAAAAATTACAGACAATTTATTTTTTTTGTCAAATAGATAACTCTAAAATCTCTAAAATTAACTCTCTTAAAGATATATACTATTCACTATTTAACTACTTTTTATTTTAAAATTATAAATCTCAATTTTTAACTTGCTTCCAAGGTCTTCAAGTCAAGTAATGGAAATTTAGAAACCGTGATTCGGTTGAAAAATTCATTTAAATATAGTTAACTGAGTTTTTTTTTTTTTTTACATAATTATTAACAAAAGTAATGAATATTTCATATTTGTGAAGTACTAAGTAAAAGTATACCATGATAAGGGACTAGAATTCATGTCATATTCTAGATGACTCTTGCAGAGTGGTCAAGAGAATCCAATCATAAAGTACGAGTAGAATTCCAATCTCAATTATTGTTGACTCTTGTAAATAATTAATTTCATATTATTGATGAGTGGTGCAGATTTCAGAGCTTCAGCGACTTGTTCTAAAAAATAGACCAGGACTGCAAGAGATATGGCATGGCTCATTGTATATCCCCGACTTCAGTAAGTTGGCCATGTTGATTGTGGACGGCTGTCAGTTTTTATCAGATACAGTGTTACCCTTCCATTTACTTCCTTTTTTACCAAAATTGGAAACATTGGAAGTTCGAAACTGCAATTCTATGAAAACCATATTTGATGTCAAATGTACTCCAAAAGACACATCAATCACTTTTCCTCTGAATAAATTGATTTTATCCAATCTTCCAAAACTGAAGAATGTCTGGAATGAAGATCCTATTGGAATTCTAAGCATGCCCAATCTACAAGAAGTCTTTGTTGATAATTGTAGAAGCCTTAAAAGCATATTCCCCACATCAGTAGCCGAACATCTTGTGAAACTTGAAAATCTAAAAGTCAAAAACTGTGAGAGATTGATTACAATTGTTGCACAGGAACACGATAAGGATCAAGAAATAATATTTAAGCGGCTCAAGCTTTTAGATCTTCAAAATTTAGATGAGCTAACGTGCTTTTACCCTGGCAATTTTACTTTAAGTTTTCGATCGTTGGACGAAGTGCACGTCATCAACTGCAGCTCCATGAAGATTTTCAGTGAAGTCAATAAGATAGATCATTCGATAAAGTGGTATGTTGCAGGAAATCTTGAACCCCGACAGGAAAGTGATCTTATTAAAGTATAATGCAAATTCTAGAAGAATCTAAAAAAATATAAGATAGAGTTATTGAAATGTAAAGAAACTTCTAGAGTATTGGAGAAAAGCCTAGGATAGAAAGAAAAAATCAAGAACATTCAACTATGTAGAAAAATCTAGAAGTATTTGCATTAGTTCTAGCTAGGAGTTTCTAGAATAATCTATGGGTCTATAAATACCCATGTATCCTACCATTTTGGAACATCAAGAACAACTAACACAACATCCAATACAACTACTCTCAACTACAAATACACTTCTCCAACTACTACTTTCACACTCTACTATCTACACATTTTCTCTATCCCTTCAACTATCCCTTTCACAACCTTGAATTACTAACAGTGGTACCAGAGCTACGTTCGGTCATCTACTGGGCGTAGATAAACTTTTCAACTACTTCAAAAAAAAATTAGAACTCCATTCTATACTACTTCCAAAATATTTTCTCAACCTATGGCCACTACCAATCAAACATCATCAATTCCAGTACCTATTTTCACGGGAGAAAATTATGATTTTTGGAGTGTCAAAATGAAGACATTCTTTCGCTCCCAAGATTTATGGGACATTATAGAAGAGGGATTCACTATTCCAGAAGACACTTCCACTCTTACTGCAGCTCAGAAGAAGGAGTTGAAGGAAAACAAACAGAAGGATTCAAGGGCTTTATTTGCTCTTCAACAAGCAGTTGATGACACAATCTTTCTGAGAATAATAGGTGCCACAAACGCAAAGCAAGCTTGGAACACAATACAAGAAGAGTTTCAAGGAAGTGATGAGGTACGCAATGTTAAACTTCATTCTCTAAGACGAGAGTTTGAATTAATAAGAATGAAAGAATCTGAGACCATTAAAGACTACTATTCTAGAATAAAGGAAATAGTTAGTCAGATGAGAGCCTATGGGGAAACTATTCTTGACAAAAAAATCGTTGAGAAAATTTTAATTTCTATTCCCCAAAAATATGATGCAATCGCAACTGCGATTGAACAAACAAAAGATTTGGCCACATTGTCAGTAACACAACTAATGGGCTCTCTTGAAGCTTATGAACAAAGATTGAAAAGGCATGAAGAAGACTCAGTCGAAAATGCCTTTCAATCAAAACTAAAATTACGGTCTCAGAATAAAGAATATGAAGGAAATAAAAGTAGAGGAGAAATTTCTAGAAATAAAGAAAATTCTATAAGCTTCCCTATGACTCGTCAAGGAAAATATCCCCCATGTGGCATATGTAAAAAGACAAGTCACATGGAAAAAGATTGTTGGCATCATGGAAAACCTCAATGTCAATACTGCAAGAAATTTGGCCACGTAGAGAAGTATTGTCATAATAAAAATAAGCATCAAGCAAACTTTGCTGAAGAACATAATCAGGAACAACGCTTATTTTATGCCAATCAAGAATCTCCTAACGGAGGAGAAAGTTGGTACTTGGATAGTGGATGCAGCAATCACATGGCCAAAAATCAAAGCATCTTCAAAGACATTGATAAATCTGTCAATGTCAAAGTTCGACTAGGAAACGGTACCATAGTGGAGTCTCAAGGCAAAGGAACTGTCATGGTGGAGACAAAGAAAGGTACGAAATTCATCAAGGATGTTTTATTGGTTCCCAATCTTAAAGAGAATCTTTTAAGTATTGGTCAAATGATGGAGAATGGATATTCTCTCCACTTTGAGAAAGATACATGCAAAATTTATGACAGTAGAAAGACAGAAATTGGCCAAGTAAAAATGGAGAAGAGAAATAGAAGCTTTCCCATAAGCTTCAAACCTGGTACTAATATTGCCATGAAGGCAGAAGTTGATGACTCGTGACTTTGGCATAGGAGATTTGGCCACTTCAACACATATGCCTTAAAGCTTCTATATAAGAAAAACATGATGAGAGATCTTCCATGCTTAAAAGAGAATAATGAATCATGCGAAGGATGTCTCCTTGGTAAACAACATCGATTACCATTCTCGACCGACAAAGCATGGAGAGCAAAAGACTTACTAGAGTTGATCCATACTGATGTTTGTGGACCAATGAGGACGCCTTCACATCACAACAACAGGTAATTCATCCTCTTCATTGATGACTTCTCTAGAATGACATGGGTTTATTTCTTAAAGGCAAAGTCAGAAGTCTTTGGAATATTCAAGAAATTCAAGGCCCTTGTTGAGAAGCAAAGTGGAAAACAAATAAAAGTACTTAGAAGTGATCGTGGAAAGGAGTATACATCTCGCGAGTTTGACAAATTCTGCGAAGATGAAGGCATAGAGAGACAACTCACAGTCGCATATACTCCACAACAAAACGGTGTATCAGAAAGAAAAAATCGCACAGTCATGGAGATGGCAAGATCAATGCTAAAAGAGAAAGGTATGCCTAACACTTTTTGGGCTGAAGCAGTCTACACTGCAGTTTACATTTTAAACAGATGTCCAACTAAGGCGGTCAAAGACAAGACTCCTATTGAAGCTTGGAGTGGAAGAAAGCCATCAGCCAAACACCTACGAGTATTTGGATCTATCTGCTACATACATGTTCCTGATCAAAGGAGGCACAAGCTTGAAGACAAGACTATACGAGGAATATTCTTGGGATATAGCACACAATCAAAAGGCTATCGAGTTTACAACCTACAAACAAAAAAGCTCGTCATTAGTCGAGATGTTGAAATTGATGAAAATGCTTCTTGGAATTGGGAAGAAGAAAAAGTTGTTAAAAGCACCACTTTAGTTCCAGTGCAACAATATCAAGAAGAAATTCAAGAAGAGGCAGAAGCTTCAGGTACGCCTTCTCCACCTCCATTAGAAGATTCTTCACTAGAGTCCACTCCAAGACGAGTAAGATCTTTGGTAGACATATACGAAACCTGCAATATGGCCATGATTGAGCCTAACTGCTATGAGGAAGCATCAAAACAAGAAATATGGGTCAAGGCTATGGAAGAAGAGGTTAAAATGATTGAGAAGAATAACACTTGGGAGCTCGTAAACTGTCCTCAAGGAAAAGACATCATTGGAGAGAAATGGGTATATAAAACAAAGCTCAATCCTGATGGAACTATACAAAAGCATAAGGCCAGATTGGTCGCCAAAGGATACTCACAACAACCAGGAATCGACTACAATGAGACATTTGCTCCAGTCGCACGACTAGATACAATAAGAGCTCTAATAGCCCTAGCAGCACAAAAAGGATGGAACATCTATCAACTAGATGTCAAATCAGCCTTCCTAAATGGAGTGCTCGAAGAAGAGATTTATGTTAAACAACCTCAAGGCTTCATCAATAAAGGCAATGAAGGCAAAGTACTAAGACTAAAAAAAGCCTTATACGGCTTGAAGCAAGCTCCTCGAGCATGGTATAGCAAGATTGATCAATACTTCATCGATCAAGGATTCAGGAGGAGCAAAAGTGAGCCAACACTATATATTAAAGCACAAGGTCAGTATCACCTTATTGTCTCCTTATATGTCGATGATCTTATCTATACAGGAAACAATTTGGAGATGATGAAAGAATTTAAAGAAGACATGATGAAGACATTTGAGATGACCGACCTTGGGTTGATGAACTATTTCCTCGGTATAGAGGTGAAACAACAAGAAGACGGCATATTTATCTCTCAAAAGAAATATATTGAAGCCCTATTGAAGAAGTTCAAGATGTATGATTGTAAACCTGTCGCTACTCCATTGGTGGTAAATGAGAAACTACAAAAAGATGATGGAGCACAAGAAACAGATGCATCACGCTACAGAAGTTTGATTGGAAGTCTCTTATATCTCACAGCCACAAGACCAGACATTATGTATGCCACAAGTCTTCTATCAAGATTCATGCAAAAGCCAAGTCAGATTCATTATGGAGTAGGGAAAAGAATTTTAAGATATCTACAAGGCACAAAGGAGTTTGGAATATGGTACAAAACCATGACTAACTCAAGGATCATTGGCTACACCGATAGTGATTGGGCAAGATCAATAGATGACATGAAGAGCACCTCAGGCTATGCTTTCTCGCTTGGATCGGGAATATTCTCTTGGACATCAAAGAAGCAAGCAACTGTTGCACAATCAACAGCTGAAGCAGAATATGTGGCTGCTGCTGAAGCAACAAGTCAATCTATATGGCTTCGAAAGATATTCAAAGATATGGGAGAGAAACAAAGTGGACCTACTACAATCAACTGTGATAATAAATCAGTTATCGCAATGACGAAGAACCCAATACATCATAGTAGAACAAAACACATAGCAATTAAATACCACTTCATCAGAGAAGCGGAAACAAATATGAAGATACGACTTGAGTACTGCCCGACAGAAGATCAAATTGCAGATATCTTCACAAAGGCCTTACCAAGACCAAGATTTGAACTACTACGCGCTATGCTTGGAGTTACCGAATTTGCATCAAGGAGGAGTATTAAAGTATAATGCAAATTCTAGAAGAATCTAAAAAAATATAAGATAGAGTTATTGAAATGTAAAGAAACTTCTAGAGTATTGGAGAAAAGCCTAGGATAGAAAGAAAAAATCAAGAACATTTAACTATGTAGAAAAATCTAGAAGTATTTGCATTAGTTCTAGCTAGGAGTTTCTAGAATAATCTATGGGTCTATAAATACCCATGTATCCTACCATTTTGGAACATCAAGAACAACTAACACAACATCCAATACAACTACTCTCAACTACAAATACACTTCTCCAACTACTACTTTCACACTCTACTATCTACACATTTTCTCTATCCCTTCAACTATCCCTTTCACAACCTCTTATGGTTGACCGGATTCTTCGCCAACTCAGTAGCCGACTTGTTGTCTACTCCAACAATGGTCTCACATTTCTTGTTTTAACTCCAATTTGCTTAGGAGATTTCCAAGTCATATTGCATGATAGACACTTAACGATGTGCAACATACTTTGCTTCATGCAGACAATGTCACTATGGGTTACTTCTTTAAGAGCCAAGCGATTGTCGTGTTGCCCATGAAATATACATATTCAAATGTACTTTTTTGGTCATCTACATATTCACGCCAATCACTATTCGAGTAACATTACGAGTAGATAGTTGCCCAACCTAGTGTAGTATAGGCCGAGTGATATTGCTCCCCGGACATACCTCAATATCCTTTTTGGTGCTTTCTAGTGTGTAGCTCAGCTCCTCTATATACCGACTTGCTATTATAATGCTTAGTAGTAAATCCAGCCTTGTACTTGTCAAGTAACAAAGACTTCCAATAACCAAACCCCAATACTTTATGGCATCTACTCAGTCTCCAACATCAAACTTTGAGAGCTTTGTCCATTAGGGTCAAAACTGGGTTACAACTTTCATTTTTAATTTTCTCAAGATCTCCTTGGAATATCTTTCTTGAGACACAAAAATGCCACTCTCAAGTTGTTTGACTTCCAATTCAAGGAAGTACTTCATGTTTCCCAAGTCGTTCATTTCAAATTCTTTCTCCATGACACGTTTGAATTCATTAATCATCTCTGTATTATTTCTCATGAAAATAAGACCATCAACATAAAGAGCAATGAACATTACGTTATCTACATGTTTCTTTTATGTATAAGGAATGTTCATACGGGCATTGTTCATATATGTTCTTTTTGAAGTAAGTATCAATGCAGTTATTCCATGCTTGAGGAGCTTGTTTTAGTTCATATAGTGTCTTCTTCAATCTTAACACTTTCTTTTCTTCTCCTATTCTCATATACCCAAGTGGTTGTTGATCAATATGCACTTCTTCCTTCAAGATTCCATTAAAAAATGTTGACTTCATGTCCATTTGAAAGATTGGGCATCTATGTTTGAAACAAGTCGAGCTTTGAATCGCTCTATCTCTCCTTAAGCATTCATCTTCTTGAATACCAATTTTACATTTATGGATCGAGCTCCTTTTGGAAGATCAAATAACCCCATGTGTAGTTGAGTATTGCATCTATCTACTTATCAATTACTACTCGTCATTTCTCTTCTTGAACAACCTCCTCAAAAGTTATGTTCTCCAAATCTACCAAAAAACAAAGAATGTGTTACCTCTTGAATAGACTCATACAAATCTTACAAGATTCGCATTCTAGGTTGTCTCGTTGTCTCGTAGATCATCTTCGTCATCGATCTCTAGATTTGCTATAAGATGTGGTGTAGCAATTGATGTTCCAATACTTTGACCAACCTCTCCTACTGAATTGTTCCATATCTACTCAGTGACTTCATGTACTCAATAATCACGACTTACTACCATATCTTAGTTTAATGGGTCAAACAACTTGTAAACTTTAACATTCTCATATATTTAAAGAAAATCATAATTTATCTATTGATATTATCTATGGATACAAATTCGTAGATAAATTGATTATTACATATGAATATTACATATTGATCGTAATATGTTGGTAAATTAAATTTAAGTATGGATATTACGTACAGATTTCGAAAAATAATATTTTTAAATAATATATTGGTTTACCTACTGATTTAAGGTACATATTCGATTAAAATATTTCACTTCCAATTTTCCTCCCTATTGCGTTACTCTCGCCCTTGCATTCCCCAAATATTTTTTGGTTTTTTCTCTTTTAACAAAATACACCTCGTGAAATTCATTTTTGAAAGAAGTTTGAACATTTAGGGTTTATAACTCCATGCTTGCAAACTATATAAGGTTCTGGGATGCAAGCCATCAATTGCTTGCTCACAGGCCGCCGCGACGGAGTCACTGGCCACCATTCGTCGGTCATGGCTTATCTTCCACCTTGTGCGGCTCCTCCACAACTGAAGCCTCAATCGTGTGCGCCTCCTTCACATTGGTCTTTCCATCGAACCCTAGCCTCCACATTGCACGCCTCCCCCACGTTGGCTCTCCCTTGGAACCGTGGCCTCCACTACGCCACCCCCTCCGCATTGGTCCTCCCCAGGAACCCTAGCCTCCCCGTGTTTGCCTTCTCAACATTAGCCCTCCCATGGAACCCTAGCCTCTACCCTGCGTGCCTCGACATTCGCAAATCCACCTACACTTGAGCTCGCTACAGGTTGTTGAAATTTGAGCTCGCACCCTAACCACTACGTGACGGAGGTATAATCCTGCAATCACCGCCGCGTCTTCTCACTTCCAGCGAGGATACTTAATTATGATAAACAGCCCATACGCAAAAACATTTGTCTTGTGCTTTGATTTTAGATTTTGAACGAATTGAACATCTGTAAATTGGGTCTGCTCTCTTCTGTGATTTTGAGTGGGTGGGTTGTCATTTTTCTTCTTGTGGTTGCGTTTTTTTATTTCAATATATATATTAATCTTTTTTAACTCACTGTATTTCAGAAAAGGAAGCATGGTAGAGATGATGATATTAATGATGTGCACAAACACAAAAGGAGTAAGGTAATAAAGGAAAACACTTTGTCTGGACGTTAAGCTTTCAACCATAATTTTTTCTCTTTCTTTTCTATACGTTTCTGAAATGTCCATCTTTTCTCTGTGGTTTGATCATATCCAATATCATGTAAACTTCTCTATTAAATTTCTTAATTTCATTGCAGCTCTAGAGCTCAAAAATTGATGAATTGGAAGCAATTAAGGTCGCTGGCTAAGCGTTGTCATATTGTAGTTCATTTCCTTTCTCCAATTGTTTGTTGTCATTTGTTAAAAGTTGGATCAATTGACATTATCAAATTTCATGAGGTACTTCATTATGTCTCCCAAAATCGTCAATTTATCTTCTGTCATCACTAATGACCAATTTTAGTGATTTAAAACATGTTTAAAGATCAATTTGGAAATCAACTTTTTATTTAGAAGTTAATTTTGAGACCAATTATTTTGGTATTCAAAATCTTAGTAATTAATATTAATGATCAATTTAGAGTTCAATTCATAATAAAAATTATTTTAGTTACTAATTTAGAAACCAATTATAACTGTTTGAAATTATTTTAGTTACTAATAATTTTTAGTTTATAAATTAATTTTCTTTTATCGACAAATTAGTTTATAAATTAGTATCTAAATTGGTCGCTGTAGTAATTAATTATTTTCTTATTACTAAAATTGGTCATTGTTCAAGTTTAGTAATGATATCTTGTATTTTCTTTCAGGGTAGCTAGCGATCTGACTAAAGATTTGATGATGGTGAATTCACCTGAAGAAGGAAAAGGATGCAGGTAAAATTTTATGAAGACAAATCTCCAGAGTGCAAACGGAAGTTGTAGAGAAGAGAGTATATATTCCAGATGTGATTAGTTAGATTGCATAAAAAATAGTTTCATTTGTTCATAATAAGTCAGTTTGTCAACTATTATTGAGATAAAAAAAAGAATGTGACAATCGAAAATTGAAATAAAAAATTGACGTGCTTCCTCAGCGCTTTCCTTCATGGTTCAAGATTAATATTTCTCTCGATTAGATCATCATTATTATTCTTATGAATATTCCATTTGAATTTTCATTTCTGATAAACTCATAATAGATAAAGGGACCATTAAAGTCTTTTAGAACTGAAATCGTGGCTAGGCTTACAAGAAACCTAAAAAATAAGAGAGATTAAATCATCCTCATTGTTTAATTACAGAATTTTATAATTTTACATAAAATTCCAATCAATAAAACAGAATGTGCTCTAAAATATATTTCTAACTTTTCTCATAACAATATTTCTCTTAATATCGAGTAAGCCTATCTAATTAGGTTTAATTAGTTAGTTACATGTTCTAAATTACAGTTGTGATGGCTATATATCCTAATATTGCAGATACAGCGATTATGCATATGCAAGGAGTAAAATACTTTGTAATTATTGACGTGTTTTTCATAATAAATAATGGAATACTATTTTGTACTATATATGTATGATGTTATAATGGTGTGGTATATTTCTTACTATTTCAAGGGCTGGGTAGTTGAATGGGTCATGAACTACCAACCATCTTAGAATAAAAGTATAATTAGTCATATAGTACCCAATTTGGAGCTACGGTGTCAAATAGGTATCCGGTTTAAAAAAAGTGTCAATTGCATTCCAAATTTTGAAAAAGTGTTTCAATTAAGTCCTAAAAAGTGTTAATTGCATTCCAACTTTTGAAAAAGTGTTTCAATTAGGTCCTTTCAGACAGAGTTGACTAACGCCGTTAGTCAACGTGTCAGTCTCTGGTTTTTTTTATTTTTTTAAAATTTTTTTAAAATTAAAAATTTTTTTTAAAATTTTTTTTGAAAAAATAAAAATAAAAATGTCACGTGTCAAGTCCCTGTGTATGACATGTGGCATTGTCAGTACAACGTGGCATTGCAATGCCACGTGTCAGTGTCATGTCATTGTGTTGATTTCGATTTAGTCCCCATATATGTCTTTTTGTTTCAATTTAGTACCTAAGTATGTGTATCTGATTCAATTTTGTCCTAATTTTTTTTAATAATTAAAATATTTTTGTAATCCATTTTTTATAAGATTAAAAATAATTAAGTATAAATATTTTTACAAAATTAAGTACTAATATTTATATTGTTCCCCTCAATTTTAGACCAAATTTATTATTTATATAAATATTATACAAATATTTTTTATTAAAAATGACTTTTTAACATATTACTTTATTAATTACTTTTTTATTAAGTACTCATATTTTGTTAATTTTTTTTTAAATAGAACAATATTGTCTCTTACTAATTTTAAACCAAAATTTCTATTGGTTTGAATGTTATACTAATTTATTTTATTATTAAAAATGACTTAATAAAATGACTTTTACCATTAAATTTTAATATAAATATCAAATACTTAATTTTTGTTAAACTTTTATACTTAATTACTTTTAATTTTATAAAAATATGGATTTTAATTATTAAAAAAAATTGGGACAAAATTGACTCAAATACACATACTTAGGTACTAAATTGAAACAAAAAAACATATATGGAGACTAAATCGAAATCAACACAATGACATCTGATAGTGATACTTACAATGCCACGTGTCACACACAGGGACTTGACATGTGACATTTTAATTTTAATTTTCAAAAATTTTTAAAAAATAATAAAATTTTTTTTTAAAAAGATTAAAAAAATTAAAAAAAAATCAAAAAAACCACAAACTGACACGTGGCACGTTGACTAGCGGCGTTAGTCAACTCTGTCTGAAAGGGACCTAATTGAAGCACTTTTTCAAAAGTTGGGATGCAATTGACACTTTTTTTAAACCAGGTATCTATTTGACATCCTAGCTCCAAATTGGGTACTATACGACTAATTATACCTAAAATAAATGAGAGGTTTAATCATTGACTACTATATTAAGTAGGTGAAACGTTGCCTCATGTAACAATATTTAAAACGACTTCAGCAGAAGTCGTTCAAACTAATCATGTAAAAAATATAAAATAAACTGAATACAGGATCCTCGTAGATCTAACTAATGTTTAAGTAAGACATGTATTATTTATAAGCAAAAACTCATCCTCTCAGCTGCATTATTATTGTTTGGCTGTTACCATACTGTATGTAAACAGCACAAGTGGATAATAATTAATGAAACAACATGCCTGTATTTGGTATATTTTCAAGTGAAGCAAGTAATTGCAGCAGAAAGAATATTGCAGTGTTGTTTCTCTTCCATTCCGAGTTATCTCTTTGAAGCATTTCTTCGGTCTCTAGCTGCTATATAGAGGTGTCAATTTGGCTCAGCTCACAGGGTTTAGCCCTGGCCCATGTGGGCTAGGGTCAAAAAAGCCCATATTAAAAAAAAGTCCCCAACAAAGAAGTTTATAAGGCCAAAAATCCTACAAAAGCCCTGTGAGCCAGAGTCAACTCATGGACTTTCATCTTTCACATGAAAAATATATTATTTTTTAAAATATATTACTATTTGTGGGACAGGCCCAATAAACCGAACAAGCACGATGACCTGAATAAGTCTAACGACCCGAACCTGCCCGACGACCTCGACAAGAACAACGACTCGAACGGACCCGATGATCCAAACAGGTCCAACGACCCGAACGAGTCCGATGACCCGAACGAGCCTCATTTGGGACCCCCCTAAAAGGGGGCTTTATGAAGAGTGGGTCAGGGGTCAAATTGACACCTCTACTGCTATAGTTGCTCTCATAGTGTGCTAAGGTATGGAAACTTCATACTTCGTATTTGAAGTTCATATTTCTCACTGTCTCAGTAGTATCTTGTTCATTTGTTGATCTAAGAGAAGCATATTAACTTTTTTATGTACTTTTCTCTTTTTAACACAAATAATTGTAATCTTAATTATTGAATTAATAAGTAAATAATATACGCTTATTTTCTTCGTTTTAATCACAGAGGTGTAATACAGTAATTACTTTCATGGCTACAAATCTTTTAAACGAGTTGAGGATTGTGACCCTAAAAGGTGTTAGCATAAAAAAGGAGATCCCATATTAGATTAATTATTGATCAGTACAAGACAGGAAAATCTCAATGCTCATACACACCGGTGAAGCCTTCTCAAAGAAAATTGCGTCTCATTTAATTGAATCGAAAAAAGCTGGTGTTGATCACTTCTGTTAATAATATACTTCTCTTTCTCATGTGCTCTCCGTATTCTCTTGCAGTGTTGCTAGGTGTTACGATTTGGAACAGTGGCAAATAAATGCACATCACAACTTAAGGTGTTGTGTAGGTTATATAAATATCAATCTATCAATCTCTATATCGCCTTATTTTTTATTTGAGTTTTTTAGAAATTTGACTCATATAAAGATTGATATACATACCAAACACTAATTTGAAGTTTTACACAGTAGCTAAAGAGAGCAATATATTCAGAAAGGGAAAGAAAGCGAAAGGAAAAAAAAAATGGAAAATGAAGTTGTTGACAGTGATGAATAAGTTTGTCTTACACTCAAGGTAACATCCTTAACACTACGCTTAATTATTGGTTACTCTAGGCTATTTAAGATGGATTATGGATATCCTGTTATATCATATTAGCTAAGTAAGATTAAATTTAAATCAACTTGTTCACAAAACTAATTTATTTTTGCCTATATATATATATATATTATAATTTAATATTAGATCGAGAGATTCCAATAAGTAATTATAATTTTATCATTTTATATTTGACATAAATAATGATTTGGTTCTAGTATTTGTTCAGTTTTTTCAATTTTGTCTTACTATTGTTTTTTTTCTCAATTTGATTATAATATTCGTTAATTTTATTCAATTTGGTCTTCTTTGCTAACTCTGTTAAAATAGTTAATGAATTGTGAACAATAACTACCACGTGTCATTTTGTTTTATATATATATATATATATATATATATATATATATATATTTTTTTTTTTTTTTTTAATTTTTTTTATTTAAAAGAAATGTTCATGTGTCAAACTCATATCATGTTACGTGTAATTTTGTTATTTTTTAATTTTTTTAATTTTTTTAATTTTATTTAATTTTAATTTTATTTATTTAAAAAAATTGTCTACGTGTCAAACCAATATCATGCCACGTGTCAGGATCAGTTTTTTGTATTCAATTTGGTCCTAATATTCATTATTGTTTTTCAATTTCGTCCTAATCTTTTTTTAAAATTGAACAATTTTGTCCATTTTCAATTTTAGACAAAATCTACTTTTTATATAATTGTTAGACTGATATTGTTATTAAAATTCATATTTTTATTAAATATTTTTAATTTAGGGTTAGAGTTGGTTTAAAATTAAAACGAAAAATTTAAAAGTAGAGAATAACACCATTAATCTAAAATTTTAAGAGGTTAAAAATACTTAATATAGGGAATAAAACCATTAATTTTAAATTTGAAGAGGTTAAAAATAATATAAATTATTAAAACTACAAATATTATTAAGTATTTTTAACCTCTTAAAATTTTAAATTAATGGTATTATTGTCTACTTTTGAAATTTTTCGTTTTAATTTTAAACAAAATTAAAAATATTTAATAAAAATATGCATTTTAATAAGAATATCAGTATAATATTTATATACAAATTAAATTTTATTTTAATTTGGAGAAAAACAAAAATGCTCAATTTAAAAAAAAAATGACCAAATTAAAAAAAAAAGAATATTCAAAGCAAATTGAATATAAGAAACTGACACTTAGCTTGACATGTGGACATTTTTTTTAAATAAAAAATATTAAATTTAAAAAAAATAAAAAAAATATGAAATGACACGTAGCATGATATGAGTTTAACATGTGAACATTTTTTTAAATAAAAAAATTATTTTAAAAAAATTAAAAAAAAAATGACTTGTTAGGTGTTGTAAATATATTAATTATGTATGTGTTTGCAGGTTGAAATTCCAAACTTAGAGAGCTTGAATTTATCTGCACTCAACATTCATAAGATATGGAGTGACCAAGAAAACTTGTCAAGTATTTCCTTCCAAAACTTGATAAAATTAGTTTTAAGAAATGTTATTATAAATTGACATATCTATTCTCATTATCTTTGGCTAGTAGTTTGAAGAAGTTGAAAAGCCTCATCATAATTGAGTGTCCAGTTATGGAGAAGATTATTGAGACTGAAGGAAATAGTGCGGAGAAGGTTTGTATTGATGTAAATAAGTAAATATTTGAAATTGACTTAATATTAATATTAAGTTTATGGTTCCTAATCCGTCTATCTTGTGTATTTTTGTTTAGCATGTATACGTAACAATAATTTGTTTTAATCAAAATGTAGGTTTGCGTTTTTCCCAAGTTAGAGGAAATCCACCTTAGTAAAATGGATAGATTAACAGATGTGTGGCAAACCAAAGTAAGTGTGGATTCTTTTTCTAGTCTCATTTCTGTGAACATTAAAGAATGCAATAAACTAGACAGGATTTTTTCAAGTCACATGGAAGGATGGTTTGAAAGTTTGAAGAACTTGAAAGTTTCTAGATGTGAGTCAGTGGAAGTGATTTTTGAAATCAGTGATTCTCAAGAAATAAATGCATCTGGAGGGATAGAAACAAATTTGCAAGTAATTCTTCTTAAATACCTCCCAAAGTTGAAACAATTGTGGAGTACAGATCCAGATGGAATTCTTAACTTTAAGGAGTTGCGGAGCATAGAAGTATATAGTTGTTATGGACTTAGGAATTTGTTTCCAGCTTCTATAGCCAACGATGTTCCTAAGCTTGAATGCATGTCAGTATTGTATTGTACGCTCATGGTGGAAATTGTTGCGAGTCAAGATGCATCAGAAGATAACAAAGATCCATTAGTGTTTCCTGAACTAACCTATGTGGCATTATATGATCTACCAAACATCAAACATTTCTACAAGGGAAGATATCCTATAAAGTGTCCAAAGTTGAAGGGGTTCAGCATACACAAGTGCGATAACATATTTATCAAAGAAACCAATAAAGCAACAGTCAAAGAGGACAATTTTGTTTTTTCAGCTCAAGAGGTTAGCGATCTTTCGTCTTAATATATAAAAAATTTAATATATAAAAAAATGTTCAGCAAATTTTTATTTTTGATAGAGAATATAAAGATAAAAAGAGAAATACGTGAGAACTGAAATGAAAACAAAAACTATTTGGTTTGGGAGAAATAAAAGATAATTTAAATCAAATTTTAAATTTACTTCATTCTTCATATTATTTACTTTTATTTCCTTTATATTTAGGTATTTCCTAACTTGGAGTGTATGGAAATTGACTTCTACCTAGCACAAAAATTGTTACCAAAGTTCCAAATGCACAGTCTAAAAGAACTTAGTTTGATTTCAGTAAAAGATGTCAATCTTCTCAACCAATTCCTGTACGGAATGCCAAATCTACAAAAGCTAAAATTGTCTTGCCCTCGTTATGAATATTTACTGTCTAGTGCAAACTCTGTACAACAAAATGGATTGGGAATCATACTAGAGAGCTCAAGGAATTAATTGTGCTATTTTTAAGGATAAAAGATCTAGGATTAGGACGTGTTTCACTTCTACGAAAACTAGAGCTTTTAACCATAGAAGGTTGCGACAAATTGAAGTATTTAGCTCCTCCCTCTGTATCATTAACTTATTTGACATATTTGGAACTGAAGTCTTGTGAAAGATTAAGAAATTTAGTGTCATCCTCCACGGCCAAAAGCATGGTTCAACTCAAGACCATGAAGGTAATCGACTGTGATAACATAGAACAAATAGTAAGTAATGAGGGAACTGAAGAAGGTAATGTGATGAAAATTGTATTCAACAAATTGATTTCTATAGGACTTGTGGGGCTAAAGAACATGACAAGTTTTTGCAGTTACAAGGAGTTTGAATTTGAATTTCCATCACTGGAAATATTGATTGTAAGAGAATGCCCAGATATGCAGAAATTCACTGAGGGAGTCAATAACACCAAAATTAAAGAATCTGTTTGGTGTGGAAGGAGATGAAAAAACCAAATGGCAATGGGAAGGGGTCGGGAATAGTCCAAGTGTGAGTCAAAGTCCTACATTGGATAGAAAAAACAAAGTTGAACACTATATAAGAATAAAGACCCATAGCAACATTACCTTAAGGTTTTGGTGTAAAAAGTGATGTCTAAGATCTTACATGTGTAAAGACTAATGTCATATAACCATATAAAACCATAATCTCTCAATAACAATGACTATAACCATAACCTATAAATGAAAAAATATATAACCTATCAGAAGTTTACTTGGATGCCACCATACAAAAAGTTTTCAATGATAAGGTACGTAACACTCACTTTTTCATTTATTTAATACTATTTCTCCTCATTTTATTAACTTTTCTTCTTTCGAGAGATAGACATGCCATGATTGAAAAATATAAATCCTTGTTTTTAGTATAAAAAGCCTTAAATGGTAATTAAGTATTGTTGATGTTTTCTTTGATAAATTACATTTTTTAAAGTTATTATATTTATTATAAAATTCTGTCTGCTTGTTCTGTTTCTGTTTTTAAAGCATTCAATCTACAGTCTCTTAATTTTCTGAAAAAACATTCAATGTTACCATTTCCATCTAAATGTGTTTATATCTCAATTAAAATATGATACCCAGTGATTTTCATATAATAATTTAATACCTTTTTTTATACGTTAAATTTATATATTGTAAAATAAGAATTACACCAACTGTACCGGAGTAAATATGAGAAGAGAAGATAATTTTATATTGGTGATTACCTTATTTGGTTATAAAAGGGTTACATTACAGTAATCTTTTAGTAAAACAAATCAATCGATATCTTTTCTCCTTAGATGCTTTAAAGAAAAAAAAAGGAAAAATATGTTTATGATTTTAGGTTATATTTTGACATTTAAAAATTTAATTGAATTTATATTTGAAAAATATGAAATTAATTCATCAATTTGCAAATCAAATTTAATAATATATATATATATATATATATATATATATATATATATATATATATATTGTTGAGAATATTACTTAATATCTTTTTTATTTAAATTAGTTTTTAGAAAATATTTCAGTTTTAGAAATTTGTTATTATTTTAGATTAGGAGTGAGATATTCTAAATATTTTATACTTGATATTTGTTATATTTTACTCTATATATAGAGTATATCAATCAAATACAAAAACATGTTCCTCCATATAACATATCACATATATCTCTCATATATCTCATATCTCTCATATTTTCAAAAATCCTAAAAATCTCAACATATATATATATATATATATATATATATATATATATATAGATGATTAAAAATAGTTTTCTGTGTAAATTAAATTTACGAAAAAACAATATATTGATGTCATTTGAAAAATTAATTCATCAGATTACGAATTTAAATGCTTCATCTTAAAAGAAGATTATTTAAAATGATATAAACTTCAATTCATTTTGTCAATTATACTGCTGTTATAGATAATTTACTTTGGATGAATCTATGTATGTATGAGTCACTCCACAACCTTTTTGGCTGATTTTACAGGTCACTTACGCATCCAGTGAGAAACTGTATCTGCTGAGTAGCTACTATCCTCAACTTATAGACCAACTATGGCATGAGAGTCACTCGGTGCACCGAAATAGCTTTCGCTCTTTGAAAAGGTTGATAGTATTCAAATTGAATCTAATGTGTATTATTCCATCTCATTTGCTTTCTTGCTTTCACAATTTGGAAGAATTAAAAGTAGAGGATTGCAAAGCAGTACAGGTCATATTTAGTATCAATGATGAGAACAGGGTGACCAAATCTTCTGGAATATTTCGCTTGAAAAGTTTGTATTTGAAGAATCTACCAGAGCTGAAGGATGTATGGGACAAGGATCCGAAGGAAATTATTGGCCTTAAAGTGCTGAAGAAAATGGAAGTTTCAAGATGTGACTGTCTTACAAGTTTGTTTTCAGCATCGGTAGCCAAAGATCTTACCAGACTTGAGATGCTTGAGGTTACAGAGTGTAAGGAATTGTCAGAAATATTTAAGATGGATGGAACGGAAGAGGAAGGAGAAGGAACAACACAAGACCTTGTCTTAGGCCGTCTCATCTCATTGACGCTAGAAGAATTGCCACGCCTCAATTACTCTATCCACTGCTCCAAACAACAGGTCATTCTCACAGCTTTTCCTCTAAGGACATCAAAATTACTTTATATATATATATATATATATATATATATATATATATATATATATATATATATATATATATATATATATATATAAAATCAAAGGTGTAAGAGAGTTTGAGTGTGGGAAATCATAAAAATTAAAAAAAAAGGAAGAAAAATAGGAAAAATCAATGGCAAAATTTACTCGGTTCATTTTATAACAATGGAAAAGTTAGAGGGAAGAGATAAACATCAACCATTTTAACAGTTTCTGGTGCAATCCTTATCATCACATCTTGCAAGTTGCAATGGAATTATTCCTTCATTTCCTTCGTATAGTTACCTGTTAATTGATCAAGAACTTTCGTCATCTTAATCTGTACCGTATATGTTACTATTTGTACGCTTAATTAATTTTGTGTGTTCTATTTTTTATTTTATTTTGGAATTGAATATGTACTTTTCTCTGAATTAAAATTCAAATTTGTGTTTTATTTACAAATTAAATATATACCTATTTTATTATTGTACTTTAGGAACATCTAGTAAAACATATTTTCAATATATATTTAACCAATAATATATTTAGTATTTTTTATATAATAAATGGAATTTTACTATTATTATTAGGGTTAAATATGTTTTTGATCTTTCAGTTTTTAGTGAAATTGAAATTAGTTGTTCTTGAAAATTTAATCAATTTAGTCCCTTATATTTAAAAATGTGTGGATTTAATCTTTTAAACCAATTTTTTATAAATTTATTTGATGTTTCAAATGTGTTTGTTCAGCTAATATTAAAGCAAAATTGTGTTAAACAGTAGAAACAAATTAACATATTATAATGAAATATGTTTTAAACGTCAAATAAACTTATAAGTTTGGTTAAAATAAGCATTTAGAGAGTTGAAGGATTAAATAGATTCAAGTTTCTAAAAAGAACTAATTTCAATTTTCACTAAAAGTTGAATTGAAGACATATTCAACCCTTATTATTATTATTATTATTATTATTATTATTATTATATATCAAAAGATGGAAATATTACGAAACCGTTCTAACAAATTTCAATGTGCCGAAAATGTAATTCTAAATCTGATTTCTTCTGCAGGCGAGCACATCAAATTTGAGTGAGAGAGATATACAAGAGTTATGTATTGGCTCACAACCCATCCCAAACTCTGGCTTCGGTCTCTTAGAATCTCTGACGCTGGATGGTTGCCATTATCAGATGTACTGCTATCATTCAGTTTGCTTCCTTTCTTAACTAATTTGACAACATTGAAAGTTTAAAATTGTGATTCTGTCAAAGTCATTTTTGATGTCAAATGTACAACACAAGGTAGAGATGTGACATCTATGGGACAAATCCTCCTTTTTTCTCTGAAGATATTGATTATATCCAAGCGGCCAAATCTGAAAAATGTTTGGAATGAAAATCCTCGTAGAATTCTAAGTATGTATCATTTACGAGCAGTATGTGTTGAGGATTGTTAAAACCTTACAAGTATGTTTCCAGCATCAATAGCAAAAGATATTGCTGAACTTGAAGAACTACGGGTGAAGAACTGTGAGGGATTGATGACTATTGTTGCAGAGGATAATACTAATCTAAACGGAACAAATCAAGAACTCCCATGTCCCCCTATTAGGGAAGTGCTACTCGAGGGTTTGCCCAAACTCACGTATTTTTACTACTGCTCACTGCAAGGGGACAATTTTTCACATCTAGAATCACATACCGAGAATCAAGTTTACATTGAAAAGGTACGAGATACTCTTTTACCACTTGTTATCTGTGTTCAATATGAATATATAGTACTAAATGTTTTGAAAACTAAAATATGAAAATATCACTTAAGAGTGCTCTATCTTCGTTGTCTATTAACCTCCCCATTTATTTTTTGTTTTATATCATTGTTGACAGTCGGAATATAAAGGACTGGTACTCTACCATTTATAAACAATCCTCTACCATCATGAAAGGTAGTTTATTTCATTGTGTACAAAATAGCTTGATCTCTACTTGCCCTGACTGTTTTTGCGTGTACTTTTGCTCGGTTATTATTACAGTGTCTATCACTGGGAAAAGAAGGTGTGGAGATGGTTTTACGTGGAGAATTTCAGAGAAATCTCCTATACAACTTAAAAGTTCTTACGCTTTTACATTGGAATGTATTTTGACATGAAATTCTAGAACAGGTGCCCAATATAGAGAAGCTTATAGTGCGTTATGGTTCGTTCAAAGAGTCCCTCGGAAACCCTACTGCTTTTTTCTTTTTTCTCCTTTCTCTCTCTCCAGTGTGGATAAAAAAAATTAAATCAAAATTTTAAACAATTTTAAACATTATAGCCTCCTTGGATGCCAACTCAAGCAGCAAAAGGAGTAGTCAAATAAAGTAGTCAAGTATATCATTTTCCATTGAAGAGATAGTGTCAAAGGAGGAAGACGAATCAGATGAGGATGAGATAATATTTCCACAGCTCAATAGTTTGAATTTTGTACGTTTAGAAAATCTGAGAAGATTCTACAGAGGGAATTTAAGTTTTCCATCCTTACAGGAATTTTCAGTAAAAGATTGCTACCAGCTGATAACTTTATGTACAGGTACGGTAGAAGTACACAAGTTGTCTCGTGTTACAATTGATTTCGAAGAAAATATTCCATTAAAAAGTGATCTCAATTCTATTATGCGGAAGACATTTCTCAGTGAGGTACGTGTTTAATATTTTTTTGTTATGTTCTTGAGAATTGTTATGATTCTTCTTGTATTACACCGTCACGGAACATCAATATGAAGAAAGATATATATATACATATATATATATATATACATATATATATATATATATATATATATATATATATATATATATATATGACTCGTGTTTTTGTTGGTTACTGCATGCAGTGCCTGTCACTGGGAATAAATGGAGTGGAGATGATTTTACGAGGAGAATTTCAGAGAAACCTCTTGCACAACATAAAAGTTCTTGTTCTCTGCTTTCGTAGTGACAGTGACACGGATGTATGTATGTATGAAATTCTAAAACAGGTGCCCGATATAGAGAAACTTGTGATGTGTGACGGTTCCTTAAAGGAGATCTTCTGCTCTCAAAGTCCTAATAATGTGGATTATAGTGGACTTCTAATACAACTGAAAGAATTACGATTAGAGAACTTTGGAGAGTTGGTTTCCATAGGGTTAGAGAACTCTTGGACTGATTCCTTTGTCAGAAACCTAGAAACCTTCGAAGTCATTGGTTGTTCAAGTTTACAAGACATGGTAGCTTGCAAAGTATCTTTCTCAAATCTGACATATTTGAAAGTAGAAAGATGTGATAGTCTCTCATATCTGTTCAAATCCTTAACAGCCAAAAGTTTGCTTCAACTGAAAACAATGGTGATACAACAGTGTAAATCAATTGAAGAGATAGTGTTTAAGGAGGAGGATGAAGCAGACGATGATGACAAGATAATATTTCCGCAGCTTAATTGTTTGGATATTGCATATTTAGTAAATCTGAGATGGTTCTATAGAGGGAGTTTATGTTTCCCGTCATTGGAGGAACTGTCAGTAAGAAATTGTGGCAAGATGCTAACTTTATGTCCAGGAGCGATAGAAACAGACAAGTTATCACAGGTTGATTTCTTACATCCTTTTCCGTTGGAAACTGATCTCCACTTTACCATGCGGAACAAATTTCTCAGATGGGTACGTGCTTAATACTTCTGGATTCAGCATTTGTTATGATTTTTGTGCTTATAATAATAAAAAAATAACACGGATGATTTTTAGTTTTTAAACAGATATTTACATATTTTATTTTTAATGAATGACACTATATATAATAACACTTGTCGTTCACATTTTATCTAAACATAACATGTTGATTAAAATTCTAATAAAACTATAAAAAAAATAAAAAATAAATTTTAAATAAAAAAATTAAAATACTTTTGTAAACAAAAATTAAATTGTATAATTATACAAACTTGCACTCCTCTATCTTAATGTCTTCTTAAATGTACTTGTATTCTCTTTAAATAAGGAAAACAAAATATATTTCATTGGATTAAATTAGAGACTAATTTATACCGGTTAATATTAAAGATGAATTTAGATATTATTTTACAAACCAATTATAATTTTTTTATTTATGATTAAGATTAATTTGGATATCCATAATTTTCAACTTTACGAAAATTAAAGTGAATTTTAAATCCATGTTAAATTTTACCTTGTTTTCAAAGTCTCCAAATAGAATTTGTGAAAAGAAAAACTATTGATATTGATGTCTACATTTCTGAATAATTAGTTGTTGGTGGTGGCTTCTTGCAAAGCTAATTTAATCCTTATAAAAGATTAATCTCATTTTTATTTATCCATTTGCATGTGGTGTTATAGAAAGAATGCATCACGGAATTCTTATCTTGAGTTCAGAGATGGGGAAGACCTACAAGAGATATGGCGTGTTTCACTGCTGATACCAGACTTTTGCTTCGGATACTTGAAGACATTGATTGTGGACGGGGCGCCAATTTTTATCAGATGTACTCCCCTTCACTTTGCTTCCTTTATTACCTAAATTGGAAATCTTGGATGTTCGAAACTGTGATTCTGTCAAAACCATATTTGATGTCAAATGCAAAACACAAGACACATTAATACTTTTCCTCTAAAGAAATTGTTTTTGTCGGAGCTGCCAAATCTGGAAAGGATTTGGAATGAAGATCCTCATGGGATTCTGTCCATGCAATTTCTACAAGAAATATATGTTAGCAATTGTAAATGCCTTACTAGTGTGTTTCCCCCATCAATAGTCAGAGATTTTGAGGAACTTCAAATTCTATATGTGGAAAACTGTGAGGTATTGATGGCAATTGTTGCAGAGGCTAATCCATCTGATCCACAAGGAACAAATCCTAAGTTTACGTTTCCCGGTCTGACGACATTGACACTATGGGATTTGCCTAACTTCAAGCGTAATGATGCAACACCAACATTTGAGGTTTGGCCATTTTTTCCAAGTCACATACCTGGCCTTGTTAAATTAAGGTATAAATACACATTTGGTACCCAAACTTTTTCGGAAAATTCAATTTGGTACCCGAACTTTAGGAATGTTCAATTTGGTACCCCAATTTTCTAAAGAGATTCAATTTGGTCCTCTCCGTTAAGTTGGAGTTAACACCGTGTCCGTACAGGACACGTGTCAAGCCATGAAATTTTTATTTTTTTTTTAATTTTTTTTTTCAAAAAAATTAATTTTTTTTTTCAAAAAATTTAAAAACTGTCACGTGTCAGTTTATCATCGTGCCACGTGGCAGCTTACAATCATGACATGTGGCAGTGTAATAGTTGTTTTCAATTTAGTACCCTAATTTAAATTTTTGGTTCAATTTAGTACCCAAATTTTTTAAAATGATCCAATTTCGTTCTTTCCTATTTGAGACCAAATTAGTAAATAAGTTTAATTATAACTTATATAAACATGTTAAAATAATTGTTTTGAATTTATACATCAAATCACTACACCTAAATATTCAAATTATTTTATTTTTTACAAGTGTAAAAAATTTCATGTATAAAAAATTACAAAGGTTAAAATGTAAAAAATAAAATAATTTAAGTATTTAGGTGAAATGATTTGATGTATATATTAGAAAAAGTTATTGTAACATGTATATATAGGTTGTAATTAAGCTTATTTACTAATTTGGTCTCAAATGGAAGATGACGAAATTGGATGATTTTAAAAAATTGGGGTACTAAATTGAACCAAAAATTTAAATTGGGGTACTAAATTGAAAACAGCTATTACATTGCCACGTGTCATGATTGTAAGCTGCCACGTGGCACGATGATAAACTGACACGTGACAGTTTTTAAATTTTTTGAAAAAAAATTAATTTTTTTGAAAAAAAAGAATTAAAAAAAATAAAAATTTCATGGCTTGACACGTGTCCTGTACGGACACGGTGTTAACTCCAACTTAACGGAGAGGACCAAATTGAATCTCTTTAGAAAATTGAGGTACCAAATTGAACATTCCTAAAGTTCGGGTACCAAATTGAACTTTCCGAAAAAGTTTGGGTACCAAATGTGTATTTATACCTTAAATTAACTTGTTCACACCTCTTTTTATTTTATATTGAAATATTTAGTTTTCATTGATTATCAGGCTTCTTTGAGCATGAAATTCACACAATTTCAATTTTATGTGGAGAGCTGAATCTATGACTGTCCCAACCTGCTCTTACTTCGTAATTGTTTTCTATTTGTAGCTACTTACACCCAACTTACAGCATCTGGCAATGGGTGAAAATGAAATGAAGATGATTGTGGATGCAGAATTTCAGGAAAACCACTTTCATGGAGTCCAGTGTATTTCTAAAATTTCTGCCAATGGTGCCAAATGTAGAGAAGCTTGAGGTGTATGCTGGTTCCTTGAAGTTCTAAAATTTCAGGATCTTCTGCCGTCAAAGTTCTAATAATGTTGATTATAGTGGATCCCTCCTACACCTGAAAGGATTACGCTTGGAGTCCCTTGGAGAATTGGTTTCCATTGGGTTAGAGAACTCTTGGACTGAGTGCTTTGTCAGAAATCTAGAAATCTTTGAAGTCATTAGCTGTTCAAGTTTAAAAATCTTGGTAGCAAGCAGAGTGTTTTTCTCCAATCTGACATATTTAAAAATTGATAATTGTGATAACATGTTATATTTATTCACATCTTCAACAGCTAAAAGTTTGGGTCAACTCAAAGAAATGGAAATATTAAGGTGTAAATCAATTGAAGAGTTAGTATCTGATGAGGAGGGAGAAGAATCATGTAAGGATGGAGAAATAGTATTTGAGCAGCTGCAGGTTTTGTATCTTGAAAAATTAGATGAACTAAGGTGCTTTTACCCTGGCAATTTTACTTTGAGTTTTCCATCCTTGGATGAAGTCCACGTCATCAACTGCAGCTCCATGAAAACTTTCTGTGCATTCAACAAAATAGATGATTCCACAAAGTGTATTATTCTGCTGTGGAAAAAACTTAAGGAAAAGTGGTACGGATACTTTTACATCTTATAATCTTTCTTCAATGGTAGAATTAGGAGTACAGGAGGAGCTATGCTAATTTGTGACATTCTTCTCTGGTGTGCAGAATTGGATTTATCATTTTCATTAGACATTTTCTTTCAGAAGAATTTATAAGTACTCTATTATCCTTTTTCCTTGGAAAAATATAATTCAATTCATTCACGAAGCGGAGTTAAATAACAAAGCCATAAACAAGACTAGCTATTCATGTTTTAAATTATAAGAACATTATTTTTAGCGTGATGTCGTTTTGATTTGCATCATGCTTGAAAATAACTTGTATATATTCTTTTGTTTTGACTAGGCCCTTGGTCATTCCAGCAATTCAAGTTCAAGTTCACACACCGACGGAGATAGTGAACATGGTATATCGAATATTAACTAATGCATTGTCAAATTGTTAATTTTTTTATGGTGATTTATACTATCAATTATGCGCTTTATATACCACTTGCAGGTGATGATTAAGAGCAGTTTAAAACAGCATAGCATGATTATTAGTCTGATAAAGTAAGCAACTTTATACTACTGCCATTTTATGTTTTATTGATACATAGTTAAGTGGATATTTCTTTGTGATGTTTTAGTTATGAGAGTTATGTATAGATCATATTCTCCATTATTCTACTTTATTGCTTCTATAATTAAATTTAGAATTCTTTTTCTTAATTACAGTTATAAAAATAAAATAGTTGTTTTTATAATTTGTATAGGGAGTCTTAGTTGCCGACTCCAATACTGCAGTAACAAAGAGGAGATTGAAAGCATAAAGAGATGAAGATGAATCTTTCTCTGTTTTCCTAAGCATGTTTTTGTGTTAAAAAATAAAAAAGTTGTGTGGTTCCATCAAATTGTTGATGAAATACATTCCTCTACTATATACTATGAGAGAGTGAGATATTATAATGATATTATTAAAGTATAATGCAAATTCTAGAAGAATCTAAAAAATATAACATAGAGTTATTGAAATGTAAAGAAACTTCTAGAGTATTGGAGAAAAGCCTAGGATAGAAAGAAAAATCAAGAACATTCAACTATGTAGAAAAATCTAGAAGTATTTGCATTAGTTCTAGCTAGGAGTTTCTAGAATAATCTATGGGTCTATAAATACCCATGTATCCTACCATTTTGTAACATCAAGAACAACTAACACAACATCCAATACAACTACTCTCAACTACAAATACACTTCTCCAACTACTACTTTCACACTCTACTTTCTATACATTTTCTCTATCCCTTCAACTATCCCTTTCACAACCTTGAATTACTATCAGTGGTACCAGAGCTACGTTCGGTCATCTACTGGGCGTAGATAAACTTTTCAACTACTTCAAAAAAATTAGAACTTCAATCTATACTACTTCCAAAATATTTTCTCAACCTATGGCCACTACCAATCAAACATCATCAATTCCAGTACCTATTTTCACAGGAGAAAATTATGATTTTTGGAGTGTCAAAATGAAGACATTCTTTCGCTCCCAAGATTTATGGGACATTATAGAAGAGGGATTCACTATTCCAGAAGACACTTTCGCTCTTACTGCAACTCAGAAGAAGGAGTTGAAGGAAAACAAACGGAAGGATTCAAGGGCTTTATTTGCTCTTCAACAAGCAGTTGATGACACAATCTTTCCGCGAATAATAGGTGCCACAAACGCAAAGCAAGCTTGGAACACAATACAAGAAGAGTTTCAAGGAAGTGATGAGGTACGCAATGTTAAACTTCATTCTCTAAGACGAGAGTTTGAATTAATAAGAATGAAAGAATCTGAGACCATTAAAGACTACTATTCTAGAATAAAGGAAATAGTTAGTCAGATGAGAGCCTATGGGGAAACTATTCTTGAAAAAAAAATCGTTGAGAAAATTTTAATTTCTATTCCCCAAAAATATTATGCAATCGCAACTGCGATTGAACAAACAAAAGATTTGGCCACATTGTCAGTAACACAGCTAATGGACTCTCTTGAAGCTTATGAACAAAGATTGAAAAGGCATGAAGAAGACTCAGTCGAAAATGCCTTTCAATCAAAACTAAAATTACGGTCTCAGAATAAAGAATATGAAGGAAATAAAAGTAGAGGAGAAATTTCTAGAAATAAAGAAAATTCTAGAAGCTTCCCTATGACTCGTCAAGGAAAATATCCCCCATGTGGCATATGTAAAAAGACAAGTCACATGGAAAAAGATTGTTGGCATCATGGAAAACCTCAATGTCAATACTGCAAGAAATTTGGCCACATAGAGAAGTATTGTCGTAATAAAAATAAGCATCAAGTAAACTTTGCTGAAGAACATAATCAGGAGCAACGCTTATTTTATGCCAATCAAGAATCTCCTAACGGAGGAGAAAGTTGGTACTTGGATAGTGGATGCAGCAATCACATGGCCAAAGATCAAAGCATCTTCAAAGACATTGATAAATCTGTCAATGTCAAAGTTCGACTAGGAAACGGTACCACAGTGGAGTCTCAAGGCAAAGGAACTGTCATGGTGGAGACAAAGAAAGGTACGAAATTCATCAAGGATGTTTTATTGGTTCCCAATCTTAAAGAAAATCTTTTAAGTATTGGTCAAATGATGGAGAATGGATATTCTCTCCACTTTGAGAAAGATACATGCAAAATTTATGACAGTAGAAAGACAGAAATTGGCCAAGTAAAAATGGAGAAGAGAAATAGAAGCTTTCCCGTAAGCTTCAAACCTGGAACTAATATTGCCATGAAGGCAGAAGTTGATGACTCGTGGCTTTGGCATAGGAGATTTGGCCACTTCAACACATATGCCTTAAAGCTTCTATATAAGAAAAACATGATGAGAGATCTTCCATGCTTAAAAGAGAATAATGAATCATGCGAAGGATGTCTCCTTGGTAAACAACATCGATTACCATTCTCGACTGACAAAGCATGGAGAGCTAAAGACTTACTAGAGTTGATCCATACTGATGTTTGTGGACCAATGAGGACGCCTTCACATCACAACAACAGGTACTTCATCCTCTTCATTGATGACTTCTCTAGAATGACATGGGTTTATTTCTTAAAGGCAAAGTCAGAAGTCTTTGGAATATTCAAGAAATTCAAGGCCCTTGTTGAGAAGCAAAGTGGAAAACAAATAAAAGTACTTAGAAGTGATCGTGGAAAGGAGTATACATCTCGCGAGTTTGACAAATTCTGCGAAGATGAAGGCATAGAGAGACAACTCACAGTCGCATATACTCCACAACAAAACGGTGTATCAGAAAGAAAAAATCGCACAGTCATGGAGATGGCAAGATCAATGCTAAAAGAGAAAGGTATGCCTAACACTTTTTAGGCTGAAGCAGTCTACACTGCAGTTTACATTTTAAACAGATGTCCAACTAAGGCAGTCAAAGACAAGACTCCTATTGAAGCTTGGAGTGGAAGCAAGCCATCAGCCAAACACCTACGAGTATTTGGATCTATCTGCTACATACATGTTCCTGATCAAAGGAGGCACAAGCTTGAAGACAAGACTATACGAGGAATATTCTTGGGATATAGCACACAATCAAAAGGCTATTGAGTTTACAACCTACAAACAAAAAAGCTCGTCATTAGTCGAGATGTTGAAATTGATGAAAATGCTTCTTGGAATTGGGAAGAAGAAAAAGTTGTTAAAAGCACCACTTTAGTTCCAGTGCAACAATATCAAGAAGAAATTCAAGAAGAGGCAGAAGCTTCAGGTACGCCTTCTCCACCTCCATTAGAAGATTCTTCACTAGAGTCCACTCCAAGACGAGTAAGATCTTTGGTAGACATATACGAAACCTGCAATATGGCCATGATTGAGCCTAACTGCTATGAGGAAGCATCAAAGCAAGAAATATGGGTCAAGACTATGGAAGAAGAGGTTAAAATGATTGAGAAGAATAACACTTGGGAGCTCGTAAACTGTCCTCAAGGAAAAGACATCATTGGAGTGAAATGGGTATATAAAACAAAGCTCAATCCTGATGGAACTATACAAAAGCATAAGGCCAGATTGGTCGCAAAAGGATACTCACAACAACCAGGAATCGACTACAATGAGACATTTGCTCCAGTCGCACGACTAGATACAATAAGAGCTCTAATAGCCCTAGCAGCACAAAAAGGATGGAACATCTATCAACTAGATGTCAAATCAGCCTTCCTAAATGGAGTGCTCGAAGAAGAGATTTATGTTGAACAACCTCAAGGCTTCATCAATAAAGGCAATGAAGGCAAAGTACTAAGACTAAAAAAAGCCTTATACGGCTTGAAGCAAGCTCCTCGAGCATGGTATAGCAAGATTGATCAATACTTCATCGATCAAGGATTCAGAAGGAGCAAAAGTGAGCCAACACTATATATTAAAGCACAAGGTCAGTATCACCTCATTGTCTCCTTATATGTCGATGATCTTATCTATACAGGAAACAATTTGGAGATGATGAAAGAATTTAAAGAAGACATGATGAAGACATTTGAGATGACCGACCTTGGGTTGATGAACTATTTCCTCGGTATAGAGGTGAAACAACAAGAAGACGGCATATTTATCTCTCAAAAGAAATATATTGAAGCCCTATTGAAGAAGTTCAAGATGTATGATTGTAAACCTGTCGCTACTCCATTGGTGAAAAGATGATGGAGCACAAGAAACAGATGCATCACGCTACAGAAGTTTCATTGGAAGTCTCTTATATCTCACAGCCACAAGACCAGACATTATGTATGCCACAAGTCTTCTATCAAGATTCATGCAAAAGCCAAGTCAGATTCATTATGGAGTAGGGAAAAGAATTTTAAGATATCTACAAGGCACAAAGGAGTTTGGAATATGGTACAAAACCATGACTAACTCAAGGATCATTGGCTACACCGATAGTGATTGGGCAGGATCAATAGATGACATGAAGAGCACCTCAGGCTATGCTTTCTCGCTTGGATCGGGAATATTCTCTTGGGCATCAAAGAAGCAAGCAACTGTTGCACAATCAACAGCTGAAGCAGAATATGTGGCTGCTGCTGAAGCAACAAGTCAAGCTATATGGCTTCGAAAGATATTCAAAGATATGGGAGAGAAACAAAGTGGACCTACTACAATCAACTGTGATAATAAATCAGCTATCGCAATGACGAAGAACCCAATACATCATAGTAGAACAAAACACATAGCAATTAAATACCACTTCATCAGAGAAGCGGAAACAAATATGAAGATACGACTTGAGTACTGCCCGACAGAAGATCAAATTGCAGATATCTTCACAAAGGTCTTACCAAGACCAAGATTTGAACTACTGCGCGCTATGCTTGGAGTTACCGAATTTGCATCAAGGAGGAGTATTAAAGTATAATGCAAATTCTAGAAGAATATAAAAAATATAACATAGAGTTATTGAAATGTAAAGAAACTTCTAGAGTATTGGAGAAAAGCCTAGGATAGAAAGAAAAATCAAGAACATTCAACTATGTAGAAAAATCTAGAAGTATTTGCATTAGTTCTAGCTAGGAGTTTCTAGAATAATCTATGGGTCTATAAATACCCATGTATCCTACCATTTTGTAACATCAAGAACAACTAACACAACATCCAATACAACTACTCTCAACTACAAATACACTTCTCCAACTACTACTTTCACACTCTACTTTCTATACATTTTCTCTATCCCTTCAACTATCCCTTTCACAACCTTGAATTACTATCAGATATTATAAGTGTTAAAGAGCCATGAATGTCTGAAAAGGTGAACTTGTAACATTTAAAATTATCAGAGTTATTCATACACTGATATTCATGCATTTAAAATTGAACTTCTAACATTTAATATTTATGTGTTTGGGATGAGATTTGTGACTCATGATCTTCTTGGGTCTAAAACTAAAATGGATTGATACCTATTATTTTACTGGTTTTTCTTCCCCACACACTTTTCTATTTTGAATAAAAGTACGTGGAAGCAGAGACGGACGTTATATGATATTAACTCCTCTCTTACAGGTAACCGATATTCATATTCAAATTCTGATTTTTGACACCATGTTTTTGTCTTTATGAGTTTTTTCATATTTTTTCAAGAATAAATTATGACAATAATTCTAAAAAATATACTTTTTGAAAATTTACATTTTATTTATCATCCTGTAGTGATTTTGTTCACACAAATATAGTAAAAATTAAAATAGTAATTAAAATCATATAGGAGTTTTATTAGATTTTCATATTTCTTATTATCGATGAACAACCTTTTGTAGAATTTTGGTTTCAATATTATTTATCACTTTCATGCAATAATTTTGTATTTTGGACAATTTAATGCCTTAACGAAACTACCTATTTATAATCATTACGTATAATTATGGTTCGATCTATGGACACTTATGTAGATTATACTACAAGAAAATTGTCAATTAGAAACCAATTCTAGAAATAAAAAATAACTAATTATTATACTCATCAGTTTAGACACCAATTTATAAAATTAAAAATTATTTGTTATTAAAATAGTCACTGTTATAAATAAAAAATTATAATTGATCATTTTAGTAGCTAAAACTTAGGTAGCTAATTTTTAGTGATCAATTTCCTTTGGTAGCCAAGACTATGATAGTTAATTTTAAAAACCAACTTAGTGACCAATTGTAATTTTTTAGTCATAATAATGATTATTTTAGTAACCAATAACTTTTTTATTTTGTAAATTAGTATCTAAATTGGTTACTATAATTACTAATCATTATTGGTCATTAAAATTGGTCACTATTTACAGATTTTCTTGTAGTATATAGATTTGACTTTAATTTTAGATTTTGGAATTTAAATGGTATTATCAATTCTAATTTATTTATTTTTTCTTTTACCTTTAATTATTTTATTATTTGACATGAAAAATTGAAAAAGAAATGAATCCATTTAGAGTTTCATTTGTTTCGTCTTAAGTACAAAACTTTAAGTAATAACTTCGTTTAGAACGTTCATACGAACTACATCACAAATGACATTCCAAATAAAGAATAAAATCTCTACGCTTGTGATTGTGAAACATTTGTGGTATTATTCAGAATATGATACACCCCACGAGGAAAGTGATCTTAATTCTGCTGTGTGCAAGATGTTTAAAGGTACACATATACTTTTACGTCTTAATCTTTGTTTAATAATAGAAATTATTATATTTAAAAAACGTCTAAATATACATAATATAAATAAATCTAAAAACATATTTTTGAAATTCACTAGAATCACCTTTGGTGGGCGAAATAAGTGAAGACAAAAATAATCATAAAATCCGTAATTAAATAAATATTTTTAATACATATACTTATATGAAAATAATGAATAGACGTTTTTTATGGTGAGTTATACTATGAATTATGCGCTTTATACCACTTGCAGGTGACGATTATTACGCCTGATCGTAAGGAATTTATATTAGTGTCATTTTAATGTTTTATTGATATCTATTTAAGGGGATATTTCTTTGTGATGATTTAGTTGAGAGTCGTGTATAAAATCACATTAGCCCTTAAGCTACTTTTACTCCTTCTATTATTAAATTTAGAATTTTTATTTTCTTAATTACTGTTATAAAAGTAAAATTATTGATTTTGTAATGTGTAGGTTGAATCTGAATTGCCAGACTCCAATATTGTAATGATGAATAAGAGATTGAAGGCATAATAGATGAAGATGAATATGTATCTGTGTTTGTTATGTTTGTGCGTTAAAAATAAAAAATAAAAAATAGTGTTTCCACCTATAGTTGATGATGGAATACATTCCTCTATTCCATGTTATGTAAAGTGTGAGATTATAAGTGATAAGGTGACCTGTTGAAGTTTGACACTAATTAAATATTGACTATATTAATATTTATGTGTGTTAATTTATATTTCCCCAGTTCACTTACCGCTAATTTTATCTATCTTTCAAGTTTTTAACATTAAATTTTATTTTAATGTATATTTCCCGAGTTCATTTACTATCTATATTTTAGGTTTTAACTAAATACTTTATTTTAATTGTAGTATAGCAACCATTTGCTCATCTGTTCAAATTAACATCTAAAGTTTATCCATTCTAATTACCTCACTATTAATTTTTTCCATAAATTATAATATTTAAAAATATATAAAGTAAATTTACTAATATTTCTTTGCTGAGCCAATTATTTGATCAAATTAACTAAAACCATCAATATTGTGGTTGAACAAGATTCTAGTGGATTGTGAATATTACCTCATGAGACTTCCTAACTTGAACAAAATGTTCCTCCAAATCATTCAATCTGACATTCTCATGTCGTTCCAGATACGAAATGCTAGAGGTATAGATGTCATCGGTATCACTTTCAGATCATCACTGACAACAAATAGATATGGTCTCTTTATAAATCCCACGTCCCAGTCGAGAATAATTCAAGTATGAGTTAAAAGTTTTATATTGGATAAATAGACAAAGTTAAACACTATATAATAATAAAGGTTTATAACATTATTATCTTAAGGTTTTTTGAGGTAAAAGTGATGTCAAATACCTTATATGTAAGACTAATGTCATATATATCTAACCAAAAGTTCTGTAACCATAACTCATGAATTATAAAATTTATTAGTAAATTTTAAAAAATTGTACGAAAGTGATACAATGCTTGCCACTTATTTGTACATTATGCCTAACTTATTTGCCTATCTGGTTTAACTTTTTTTTTTTCTTCAACTTAGTGCAAGCAATAAGATTAATTTTGTTGAAAGTTATAATAAAATTCGGGGTACATAAGATGTACATCCCAAAAAGATTGATTAATAAATTTTAAAATATTGTACGAAAAGTAATATGGAGCTCTCCACTTATTTATTTATTATTTTCCATTTGTTAGCCTATATGGTTTGACCTATTTTTTTTTCATGTCAGCCACCTAGTACAAGCAATAAGGGGGTTGATTTTTTAAATTTATCATAAAGTTCAGGTACATAAGAGGTACATCCCAAAAAGATTGATTAATAAATTTTAAAATATTGTACCAGAAGTAATACGCAGTTTTCCACTTATTTATTTATTATTCCCCTTTTATTTGCTTATCTGGTTTGGCTTATTTTTTTCTTCAAGTCAGCCACCAAGTGCAAGCAATAAGGGTTGATATGTATAATTTATCATAAAATTCGGGTACATAAGAGGTACAACCCAAAAAGATTGATTAATAAATTTTAAAATATTGTACGAAAAATAATACGCAACTCTCCACTTATTTATTATTCCCCAATTATTTGCCTATCTGGTTTGGTCCATTTCTTTTTTCAAGTCAGCCACTAGTGCAAGCAATAAGGGATGATTTTTGTAATTTATCATTAAATTTGGGTACATAAGATGTATATCCCACAAAGATTGATTAATAAATTTTAAAATATTATAAAAAAAATAATACACTGCTCTCCACATATCTATTTATTATTCTCCATTTATTTGCCTAGTTTGACTTATTTATTTCACAAGTCAGCCTACTAGTGCACGCAATAAGGGTTAATTTTTGTAATTTATCATAAAATTCATGTACATAAGAGGTACATCCCAACAAGATTGATTAATAAATTTTTAAAATATTGTACGAAAAGTAATACGCAGCTCTCGACATATTTATTTAATTTTCCCCATTTATTTGTCTATCTGACTTAGCATATTTTTGTTTTCAACCAGCCACATGGTGCACGCGATAATGGTTGATTTTTGTAATTTATCATAAAACTCGGGTACATAAGAGGTACATCCCAAAAATTAATTAAAAAATTTTAAAATATTGTACGAAAAATAATACGCAGCTCTTCACTTATTTATTCATTATTCTCCATTTATTTGCCTATCTGGTTTGACTTTTTTTTGTTTCAAGTCATCCACCTAGTGCAGAGTTGATTTTTGTAATTTATCATAAAATTCTTTTACATAAGAAGTACATCCAAAAAGATTGAATAATCAATTTTAAAATATTATATGAAAAGTAATACGCAGTTCTTCACTTATTTATTTATTATTTCCCATTTATTTGCCTATCTGGTTTAATCTATTTTATTTTTCAAGCCCACCACCTAGAGTATGCAATAAGGGTTGATTTTTGTAATTTATAGAATTCGAGTACATAAGAGGTACATCCCAAAAAGAATGATTAATAAATTTTAAAATATTGTACAAAAAGTAATATACAACTCTTCACTTATTTATTTATTATTCCCCATTTGTTTGCCTATCTGGTAGTTTGGCCTATTTTTTATTTCAAGCCAGCCACCTACTACAAGCAATAAGGGCTGATTTTTGTAACTTATAATTAAATTCGGTGGTACATATAGAGATGGCAAATAAACCCGTCCCCGTGGGTATTGCCCGAACCCGTCCCCGTTTTGACGGGGAATCCCCGCATTGACTGGGTATGGGTATGGGTATGGGGAATCCCCGACTTTTTCAGTTGGGTATGGGGATGGGTATGGGGATGTACATATACCCGCCATAATACCCGTCCCCGCCATATCTCCATTCTCGTTTAAATTATTAAAATATTCACAATTAATCAAGTAACTCCTATATATATATATATATATATATATATATATATATATATATATATATATATATATATATATATTTTTTTTTTTTTTCTATTTTTTTTTTTTAATTATTTCATTTGTCATGAAACTCATTCTCATCTCCAATATATTTTTTATCTTATCATAACCTTTATGTAATTATGTTAAAATGATGTATGTTAATAAAAAAAATATTATGCCTCACATTTGAATATTTATATTATTTTTTAATATTTTTATTTATTATAAATTTTCCTTTCACATGAGAATGTTTATACTCTCAATTTAAGGTAATATAAAAAAATTCTTTACTTATTATTATTATTATTATTAATTTTTGTTTAATTTGAAGAACTCTTTTGTTTCATTAAAATAATTTTCGTTATTTTTCAACCATTAAGTATATATGTTGATATTTGAAAAGTTTTCTTAGTTCTCTAAGATATTTTTCGTCTTATCATACCTTAGTTATACATTTGATTTCCTTTGTGTGATTTTTTTCGATAGTCTCTCAAATTATTTCTAAAACACACATTTGTTAGTTTTTTAATATTTTTATTTATTGTTTTTATTTTTATCATGTAGAATAATATTTCGATATATTCTATCTAATTATTTTTTATTTTATAACTCATTATTAATCATAATGTAATTTTTTCACTTTAAATTCTGTTTGAAGTGGTTAAAATTATATATATATATATATATATATATAATGATATTTAGGAATAGTATATGATAATTCACTACAAGAAAAACATGAAATGGTGACTGATTTAGTCAGTAACCCATATCAGTCACTATTTTTCGTCATTGGTGGTAGTAGTTGATTTATTGTCTGAATCAATGACTAAATTAGTGACTGATTCAATGATCGAATCGATACTTGATTTAGTGACCAATTTAATTACTAATTTATTTGTAATTAATGACAAATTTTTTGGTCACTAATGATATTTCTATTTAATTTTAACCACTTCAAACGTAATTTAATAATTAGTTCTCTAAGGTATTTTTCATTTTATCATACCTTAATTATACATTTGATTTCCTTTGTGCGATTTCTTTCGATAGTCTCTCAAATTATTTCTAAAACACACATTTGTTAGTTTTTTAATATTTTTATTTATTGTTTATTTTCATCATGTAGAATAATATTTCGATATATTCTATCTAATTATTTGTTATTTTATAACTCACTATTAATCATACTGTAATTTTTTTCACTTTAATTGTATAAATAACTTTTATTTACTACAATATAAAAGTTTAATGTAATTGCTATGAATATTTTTTTGTCACTATCCAACATATATTGAAGTTCAAAAGATACAAAATCTATGTCAAAATTTTATTATTATGTTTATTATTTGTTCTTTGTGTCATTTTGATGAAGTGATGTATTATAACTTTTATTAGTGTATAAAAAAGAGATTTATTATAATTTAAAAAATTGAAGTAAACAAACATTTAAAATATATTTTAATTTGAATATTTGTTTTCCTTTTATTATTATGTTTATTATTTGTTCTTTGTGTCATTTTGATCAAGTGATATATTATAACTTTTATTAGTGTATAAAAAAGAGATTCATTAGAATTTAAAAAATTGAAGTAAACAAACATTTAAAATATATTTTAATTTGAATATTTGTTTTCCTTTTATATTTTTTTGAAATATTTTTTAATTTTATCAACTAAGTTCATCAATGTTGTAGTTTGCAAATTTAATAAATGTTTTGGTTCACATGAAATTTTATTTGGTATTCTAATATAAAATTTAAACAATTATAATTTATTTTAAGGTATTTGGCATCAAAGAAAATCCTCCTAATATTGAATATTTCATAATATTATGTTTTCTTTACCGTAATTTTTTTCTTTTATAAAAATTAATATTGAAGTAGTTAGAACACGGGTACGGGTATGGGTACGAGATTATACCCGTTACCCGGTGGGGATGGGGATGGGAAAAAAGTTTGATACCCGTTGGGTTTGGGTATGGGGATGGGGATGAATTTTTTATGCGGGGATGGGTATGGGATAGCGAAACCCGTCCCCGCCCCGCCCCGTTGCCATCCCTAGGTACATATATCCATCTGGACGATAAAAAGAAGATTGATTAGTAAATTTTAAAAAATTGTACGAAAAATAATACAAAATTCCCCACTTATTAGTTCTTTGTGCCCTTTGACCTATTTTTTTCTTCAAACCAGTCACGTAGTGCAAACAATAAGAGTTGATTTTTGTAACTTATAATTAATTTTGGGTACATAAGATTAAAATTATCTCTTTTAACAATTAATTTTTTACTTTCAACTATCTGACCTTTATTTTAATAATATTTGGTTAAATTACTTTTTTTATCATTCTATGAAGAATTTTATTTATCAAGAAGTGTCAAATTACTTCTTAAAATTTTTTTTATCTCAATTTGGTTCTAATTTTTTTAAAAATGATTCAATTTGATTTTTGCCGTCAAATTTTGATCAAAGGATGTTAAAGTGAACTTCATTTGTGATTTTTTTATTTTTTTTCAAATTTCTTTCTTTGAAATTTTTAAAATTCTTTTATAGATGTTATTTTACGGTTGTACCCGAAATGAATCAACAACCAGACTTATTAAATTGTATGTCTTGTGGCTTTTAAGGCATTTACTATCCTCACCATTTACTTCTCGTTCTCGTGATTAAGATGTGAAATATACACGAAATTCACACATAAATAAAAACAATAAATTAACTATTTCAAAAGTCAGTAAGATTTTTAAGTCAGTGTTTTAGAAATATCAAAGACTTACTAATTGTATCAACAATTAATTTTTATTAAAAAAACTCGGTGCACTATATTAAACAAAAATTTTATACACAAGCTTGTAATTTATAATTATATTCTTACCTCTCTGAGTACCTACTTTATCATCAATTCATAATATTCAAATGACAATTAACCTTTTAAGAAATACAAAGTTGTAATAACTTTCTCGATTTACATCGAAGTTCGTTCTCTTGTTATTTTTAAATCCTCTTTTTTCAATAATCACTTCGCCAAAAATCATCTTGAAATAAGACATTTTTAGGAGGTAATTTTTATATAATTTGGTTTGAAGTTGACTTTTTAAATTTACGTGCGTTACCTGTCTTTAGTCCAGTTGCGTGTTGCATACACTACACCTCAGGCATCGGTAATAATGAATAAATATGATATGATACACCACCACCTTTTTCCTGTTACGTGAGCGAACAGAAGGGCAGAGGCAGATATTCCTAAATTCCATTTTGTAGAAAATACGTAATCCATTAAATCTACAAGTGAACAAGAAAAGTCACAATAATATGTTTTCTTTTTTAAAATGACTTGACATTTTTTTGTTGGCTTCTTTATAGGCCATACTATACGCATCAAACTTCTAGTCATCCATAATGTCAAATTCTATCCTAGCATCCATTTCAAGTTAATATTCCTGAGTGTCAGTGAAATAAATACCCATCTCTTAAAAAATGTAATCATTGGATCATAAATACTATTTCAAGGTTGAACCATGCAATAAAGCTTGATCCATTAAGTGTCTGATGGGATACAAGCTATAGAAATTTTCTTTTGTTGAGAAGAAGCTCTCTAGCTTCTTAACTGTAACAGGTTCCATTGAAAGGCCTACGATTTCATTGGTCTAATAGTATACAGGAGACTCAATGGTAGACTTATCTGAAGATAAGAAGTTGAAGGATTTTAAAATTGTTCTCTCTTAACTCACAACTGCTTTTCAAGAACAACCATGTGAAGACCCTACCAGAGACAAAACGAATAATACACAGGAAACGTCTTAGCATTATACATGACTAAACTCCAAGGATTCAAGTATAAAAGTGGAATGTATATTTTCATCAAGTGTCCAGATATATCCAATTTTGAATGGTGATTACCAATACTATTGGATAACAATGACTATAGAAAATATTTTTCTGCAAAAAATTACTCAGATTGGGATAGCAGGTGGGAAACTTACTTATAGATACTTTATGCATTGTTTTTGGTATTTAGGCATATTCCATGACATCCTGATTTTTAACTAGGTTGCCTCTTTCACCAGTGAGAAAAAAGTAATAGAAAAGTATATAACAAGTTAAGAATATCTTATATTACAACTGTTGAACAAGGGCTGGCTTCAGGGTTTGGAATGGGAATACTTTAGTTGATTATATTTTCCACCTATGCACTTGCCATGTGGTATGGTTCTAAACTCATCATTGAGAAAGGCTATGATGGTGGAACTATTTTCAACATTATCATTTCAATCAATACTGGTGCAATGTAAGTGACACAATGTTTTTCTTTAAGTCTCTAGAGCTTTGTTTTTGTTCGATGATCATCAATATTATTTTATTTACTTAATTTACATCCCTAGAGAATCTGTTAAACTAGGGCACTTGGTCAAGCAACCCCTTGCGTGAATTTGAAGAATTTTCAAGTTAGATGGACTAGAGAACAGATTGGACTTGTGGAGAAAGGTAATAAATTTGAACCTACTGTTTCAGTTCCGAGTTCAGGCTTTCCTTCAAAACAAGGGTGAATAGCAACTCTTTGTTCTTAGCTTATCAAAATGATCTACAAATATTAATAGTATCTATTGTTTCCATTATTAGATATCCAAAGATCCTCGTCAAAGGACCCTACGGAGCCCCATCACAAAGCTCTTTGACAATTTTCAAACAAATAGCAACTCTTTGAAACTGAAATGAAAAATATATCTGAAAGTGGAGCATGTCAGAGAATAGAGACACGTCGATAACTGTGCGACGACGAAAGTGAACCGATGACGACGCGACGATGACGAGAACTGACGACGGCGTGACGATGAAGGTGAACTGATACGGCGCGACGACGAGGCGACGACCACGGGAAGTGATGACGGCACGACAACCACCGGAAGTGATGGCGGCGCGACGAGCACGGTGGTAAGTCGATGGCCGTGAGATGGTGTGCGGTTGAGGATGGACGGTGTGAAGGATTTCGCAATCAGTGGTGGAGTCGAGAAGAGGGAGCCCTTACGGAAATAGGGTTTAATTTGTACAGTGAGTGAGTGAAAATTAAGAATTAGCAAAGTAGAGGGAAGAATTATAGTCTTTTCATTTGTTTTAGACACTGATTTCACTAACATACTGATACTAGGCGTTAAAACTTATATTTCCAAAATTATAAAATTTATTTTTTAAAATTTATTATAGACAACGACTTTATGGTATAGCCCACACATTTTAAAGGCAACATGGAAATAAATGTGACATAAAGTATCTACATTTTGTAAAACGTTGTCATTGGAATACTTTAAGCCATGTGTGTAAAATTGTTGCCTATATTGTGATTAGACAACGCTTTTATAGTCGTAAACAAATTTAGTATTGTCTAAAGCCGTAAACAAATGATATAACTGACCATAAAAAAAATTTAACAATTTTATATAGTGTAAACATATGAGTACGCATTTTTTAAAATAATATTATAAATAATATTATATTAGTAAGTAATAATATTGTAATGTTATTAAAACAATATATAAAATTAAATTAAATTTATTAAAAATAAATTTAAATATAAAAAAATAAATGTTAATAAATAAGAAAAAAAAAGCAAAAATAAACTGTTTTATAAAATGCTTCTAAAATAACAATTAATTTTTAAAAATTGAATAAATAATTATATTTTAAAAAATAAAATTGAAATTTTGAAATTACAGATTAAATCCTATATATACCGTTATAGATTAGTTAATATTTGATGAACCGTGATCTTCATCGGTATCTGAACTACTGAAGAACTGAAATGGGACACTAGCACCATCTGGTGGAGCCTATTTAAAACAAAAGAATATATACAATTTAATTTTAAGCAGGATGCAAGCCAAAATAAATCATATTATGCTAAAAGAAATGTTCTCAGTTAAAAGCATGAATAACTACCCTTTTTTTATCGCTTTGCTTGCACTCCCCTTCGTGATTTAATGGAATTATCATTCCAAGAAAAAAAAAAGATAATAACATACTTATACATTCTCCCGAAAGAAGATGCCTAGTATTTTTTTAATGAATATGATAAAATTCTACATACCACTAGAAATATAAGAAGAATGTTACAGATGCAATAGTTGAGTCCCACCAAACTTCCCAGCATGAAAGACGGGACGAGTTTCTTGGACTGTCCATTTTTGGCCACCAAAGTTAATTTTAGTGAAATTCGAAAATATGTTTTTAATTTATATTCATAGAACCATAATTATATGTTATTGTACTTTATCATCTTTTATATAATAAAATGTATCTTACATATATCTGCAGATTAATTGTATCATGACAATAACAATTTCTAATACTTCTAATCTTATCATTCTATTGAACAAAGATTAAGAAGTAAAAATATGCGTACCTCTTCTTCGGAAGTTCTACGCACAGCAGAATTAAGATCATTTTCCTTTCGGGGTGAAGCATCTTTTGTTGTCAACTCACTGAAACAAAAGTCAGGAATATACAGTGAGCCATGCCAAATCTCTTGTAGTCCTGACCTATTTTTCAGATCAAGTTGTCGAATGTTTGAAATCTGCACGTGCAAATACAAAACTAATTATTTTCAAGCATTACAGGACTCCAAAAACTATGAAATATTCCTTTATTTTATTAATAATCTTATAAACAAAAACTCAGTTGACTATATTTAAAAGATTTTCTCTACCAAATACGTTTTCTAGTCTACATTCACTAGTGCAGTACCCCCTTTTGGCCTCGGTTATTTTCGAGATTCTGCCTCGGTTTAAGAACCGAGGCATATTAAAGCGAGGCCAAAAGGCACCTCTTTTGGCCTCAGTCACTACCCGAAGCCATAGATCTCTTTTCTGCCTCGGTTGCAGAGAAACCGAAGCCATAGATTCAATATTTTTAAAAAAAAAAAAATTCACAGGACCGAACTTCATCTCGCCGGCAGCACCCATCGCGAATCCTTCGCGCAGTCCACCAAGCAGTGACGAGAACTCCATTGTTCAGCCATTGATGCCGCAGCAGCAGCGAAAATCGTAACCACCTGCACCACCATTTTATCGTTGCACCTCGCCTCATCTTCCAGCAACACCTGCACTTTTGTGAGCCACCGTGAATGCCAATACTGCACCGCTCACCATGGAAGCACCTGGAACAGTTGCAGCAGCGAAATGCTCTGTTGAAATCCTCTTCTCTGTTTCGATATTTCATGTTATTGGCCTTTGAAGCGGGAGGGCTCCTGAGGGCCATAGTGTTGGTTCTATTATACCCTTTTGTTTGTGTAGTAGGAAGCGAGATGGGGTTGAATATAATGGTGATGACATGCTTCTTCGGGATGAAAGCATCAAGCTTCAGAGTGGGACGCTCCGTGCTGCCAAAATTCTTGTTGGAAGACGTTGGTGCTGAAATGTTTGAGACACTCAAAAAAGGAGGGAAGCAAGTGGGTGTGACCAAACTCCCTCGGGTCATGGTGGAATTAGGGAAGAAGATGAATAGTAATTGATGTTCGCGATTTGGGGATTTTAACAGGTTTTATGGCCTCGGTTATTCAAAAAACCGAGGCCTAAAGTGGCTCAATGGCCTCGGTCGAAGGGGACTCGAAGCCAAAGGCGGCGGCGCTGATGAAAATTTTAAATTAGGGTTTCTGGGTAGGGTTATAGGCTTCGGTTCTATTTCAACCGAGGCCTAAAACTGCCCAATATTGCCTCGGTCGAAGGGGACCCGAAGCCAAAGGGGGCGGCGCTGATGAAAATTTTAAATTAGGGTTTCTGGGCAGGGTTATAGGCTTCGGTTCTATTTCAACCGAGGCCTAAAACTGCCCAATATTGCCTCGGTCAAAAAGCAACCGAGGCCAAAGGGGGCGGCGCTGATGAAAATTTTAAATTAGGGTTTCTGGGCTGCCTAATAGGCTTCGGTTCTTAAGGAACCGAGGCCTAAAGCTGCTTACGGTACCGGTTGTTTGTAGAACCGAAGCAATATAGGTTGCTGAAATTGCAAAATGCCACCGCCTCTTTATAGGCTTCGGTTCCGCCATAACCGAGGCCTATAAGGCGAGGTAAAATATCAAATTTGCACTAGTGATTAATGGAGTTTATATCACATTTAATCCATCATCATTCAACTTTCTTGTGCCAAAAAATTTAAATTTGTTAAACTACTATTTACTTAATTAATTTATTTGTATCTTAAGTTAGTATTAGTTCTATTAAAAACGTATTAATTTATTAATTTTAAATTTAATATTAATCTTAAATACTAATTCAATTCGTATTTTTTTTAGTTTGTTCAATTTATTTTTAATTTATTTTTTTAATTAAATTCTATTTTTTATCAATTTTGTTATTTTTTTAATGTTATTTAAATAGCATACTGACGTGGTGGAATAGTTCGAGTGAGTAGTAGCCTCTGCCATATTTTGTTATACCACTAAGGCGTGCGTTCCTTCTCATTTTTGTAAAACACACCCTATTGAGAATAATCTAAATGTGAGTTAAAAAGTTTCACATAGGATAAAATAAACAAAATTAAATAATATATAAGAATAAAGACCCATAACACTATTGTCCCGAGGTTTTAAGGTAGAAGTGGTGTCTCTCGATAATTATAACCATAGTCCATATGACATATGTTAAAAATAAACTTTAAGCTTAACTCAATCCCACAAAACTGGCTTACCTAATTGATGTGAAACTTCAAAATCACTAATAGCAAGAGCAGTTCAAGACTTGGGTAGTAACCAATCCAATGCATGATAAAAGCAAGTTATGACAATTAAAGATCCATCACTTGTGTACACAAAGACATAAATAACCTTTTATACTGACATATTCTAATAAGTAATCATCAATGAAAAATTAACTACAAGATGATTGTTTATAAATATTCATTAATGTATGGAGTCCCTAATAATCTATGTAATTGATCTATAATATATAAGTTTTTAGTGTTTGTTTATGCATGCTATATTTTTTTCACCAACTGAGAATGTTTGAAATATAATAATTTGTACGCACGTCTATTTATCTATATATATATATATATATATATATATATATATATATATATATTTATTTATTTATTTATTTATTTATTTATTTTGTTCAAATTTGGGTACAAATTTTATTTAAGAACATAATTTTTTTAAATATTATACTCTATAAGAAAATTCTTAAATAGTAATTAATTTTAGTATGAAAGAATAATGACGGTTGTTGCATCATGAAGTGTGTTCTTTCACTATTGTATTGTATTTGAAATGTTATCGTAAAAGAAATGTTATTGTTTCATTAGTTTTTAACGTACATGAATACTTTTTACCGTTATATATACCAACTCACTGCAACACCATTCGGTTGTTTTATGGTCCCAAATACCGCAGTTAGCAACTTTTTTGTCGTAACGAGCCTTCCTGGACTTAAAACCCCTGTACCCATAAATCTTGGTAAAATATATTTTTACACTACAGATATTTAAAATATTAATGTACTATATAAAACCATGTTTTTATATACCCTTTTTCTCTCATTTTATAATTCATGGAATCGGAATTAGATTCTCCAGTCAAGAAAGATTTTGAATTTATTTAGCTCATAAAAACCATGTCTTTGGTTCATTCATGACTTGAGTGTCTGAAATGCATGTTTTTTTGTCAATCACAGGAAGAATCAGGTTAAGAAGGTTTGTGATGTCGCTGCTGAGAACCTCTCCTCAGACATTTGGGCATGGAGGAAATATGGACAGAAACCCATCAAAGGGTCACCATATCCAAGGTTTACCTTCAAAAAAATTCGTCTTTTTTAACAGCGAAAGTTTAATGGAGTAGTTGATTCCTAGTCTAAAATAAGAAAAAAGTTTTAAACTCAAACAAAACTCACAGATACAATTATATTTACTTTATCTATGAACGGAAACTTGTGTATACAATTTGTAAGAAGCCAGACTTTGACTTTTTTCACTTTACCAACTCCTTGTTGTTAGATTTTGCCTTTTTTTAAAGGAAAGCCAAAAGGGGTTAAAGTTATGAAGTTAAAAGGAGCAACGAAACATTGTTTGTTGTGTGATTTTACAGAGATATTACAGATGTAGCAGCTCAAAAGGATGTTTAGCGAGGAAACAAGTGGAGAGGAACAGATCGGACCCAACAATGTTCATAGTGAGATACACCGGTGAACACAACCACCCTGCTCCGACTCATAAAAGCTCCCTTGCTGGCTCCACGCGCTACAAACCTCAGACCGGTGGAGACACAGCCGCCACAAAAGCGATTTCTCCGGCGACCTCATCAGACGTGGCACAGCACAGTACGAAGTCAGAGTGCACAGAAGAGGAGTTGGAAGATCTGATGAAGGATGATGAAGAAGCAAATGAATTAGAGTTAACCGAAACAGTGGTATCAGATGATTTCTTTGAAGGGTTAGAGGAACTGACAGGGTCTGCCACTGATCCCTTTACAGCTAGTAGCAGCATTGATCGGTGGCCACTGTCCAATAATGCTACCACTGCCGCTGGTGGTAGCTGACTCACGCTTTTCATTGTAGACAATACCAACTTTTTTCTTTGAGGGGTAGAGGAACATGTTGGTGCATTTTCGAGGAATCTTAACTAACAATGCTTTGTGAAAGGGAGAAAGTT